>NC_068441.1:41749719-41834719 GCF_023373465.1 Oncorhynchus keta | reverse complement strand
ATGTTTAATGAACTGAATGTAGAGCTGCAAGGGAAGGCAAACATGTAATGGACATGATCTGCTCTGTGAACACTTTTAAATGCAAACTACATCTGCTCTAAAGAACGATGCAACGTAAGGAGCTGCACTTCTTTCAACACATGCATTCAGAACCTGAATGTCAGGGCAAGGACACAGCACAGCTTGATAGTGGACGTTACGTGGAGCAAGTCCAGAGCATCTTATCTGAGTTTGACAGTCATTTCACTGACTTTGCACCACTTGAGCCTATTACCACTTATATGTGCTTTCTGTTTGGCACAGACATAAATGTGGAAGCCATTGCCTCCAAAATTGGATCACTTTTTCAGTTGGACACACAACTGTAGCAGAAACCCGAAATTCTCACCCTTCAAAATGACATTCAGCTGAGATGAAGCAGGAGTTCTGGGAGCTACTGCTAGAGAAGTATCCCAACATAAGAAGATGTGCTCTCAATTTATCAGCCCTTGGTGGATCAGCCTACCTCTGTGAGTCTGTATTTTCTCACATGAAGATAATTAAGTCCAGGCACAGATCTACTATGACGGATGACCACCTTGTGGCCTGCATGAGACTGGAAACAAACTGCTACAGACCTGACTATGAAAAACTACTTGCCTCCACCCAATGACAAAAGTCACACTAAGGTAGGAAATTAAATTAGTTGCACTTATTTGTGTGAAAACATGATATTGGTCCACATATTTGGGTGTCGTAGTGGCAGGGCCATACTCAGTGGTATGTTGCGTTTCATACATTTTGTTGATTAGTTTAGGTTAGTTTTAAAAAGTAGATCTCCTTTCAAAGAAGGTTGCGCACACCTGCTATACAGGTTTCCTTCTTTTCACTCTGTCAATTAGGTTAGTATTGTGGAGTAACTACAATGTTGTTGATCATTCCTTAGTTCTGAAATCCCTGAATGGTTTCATTCCTCTCCGGTAACTGAGTTAGGAAGGACGCCTGTATCTTTGTAGTGACTGGGTGTATTGATACACCATCCAAAGTGTAGTTAATAACTTCACCATGCACAAAGGGATATTCAATGTCTTCTTTATGGGTCATTGGAAAACCTCCTTGGTCTTTGTGGTTGAATCTGTTTTTGAAATTCACTGCTCGACTGATGGATCTTACAGATAATTGTATGTGTGGGGTACAGGGATGATGTAGTCATTACAAAATCATGTTGAACACTATTATTGCACACAGAGTGAGTCCATGCAACTTATTATGTGACTTGTTCTTCAAATTTGTACTCATTTAGGCTTGCCTTAACAAAGCTTTTGATTACTGATTGACTCCAGACATTTCATTTTTTCATTTTTATTAATTTATTTGTATTTAATTTGTAAAAAAATATATATAAAAAAATCTAAAAACATAATTCTACTTTGACATTATGGGGTATTGTGTGTAGGTCAGTGACACAAAATCTCAATTTAATCCATTTTAAATTCAGGCTGTAACACAACAGAATGCAGAAAAAGTGAAGGGGTGTGAAAAGGTAACATTTTTATGATACATTATTAACCAACTGGAAAGAGAGACTACTTACTACAGGATATCCCCTTAAGTTGACATAACATGTAGCCTACAGTTACATTTCATCACCATCCTGATTGATTCCTCTTGTATAAGTTTTATTGAACTTTTCTTTAGAAGTTAAAAATAATTTAAAAAGTGAAAAGTGGCAATATGACAAATTAGCAGATCATTTTGCCACATCTACTTACACTTCTAAAATTATTTTGTGTATTTTATTTATAGGGTTACTAATCAGATATTTACTAAGAAATTACATGGCAAAAACTGTATCATACAATATCGGTAACAAACTATTAATGACTTTCTTTGGGATGTATAAAATAAATCAGCATTAGGCAACTTTTGGTACCCCTAGTACTGTACCAGCAAGTCAGCAAATGTGTTTAAACTCATATTGAATTCATTTATATATTGTTACAACATAATTTACTATTACATACCAGGTACGTACCAGTGGAAAGAAGTACCATAAAAACTTCCTGAGTTGGATATGCATACAGTATGTACATGTGATTATGTTTTAGTCTGTCTGTCTTGAGTAGTCTTATCTGTTTGGTTTCTCATAAAAGAGTAGCTTACATAGAATCGTACAGGTGTCTATTGTTGGTGTAGCTCAATGAAGTCACTTTAAACTGATTTGGACATGCTAATATTGGGGATATTGACTTACATTAGTTTTGTACCACAAATGTTAGAAAGTTAGCATTTGGAGACAGTGGCCAGGTACACAAAACCAAAGCATAGTTTGCTGTCTTTAATATTTAATATGTATTAGCATCCCCATTAGTTCTTTCCCTGGGTCCAAATTAAAACAATTACATTGTACAAATGACAATAGCCTAAATCTGAAATAAAACAGAACATTATACAATAGATTATTACACCATTACTCTAATATAAAACATTTACAACATATGTACAATACCACAATACAACAATGTGTGTGTGTGTATGAGTGTGTGTTCGTGTGTCTCTTCACATTATGCATTGTGCCGTAAGGTGGTGTTTTATCTGTTTTTAAAATCAGATTTTACTGCTCGAGTTCCATGTACTCATGGTTCTATGTAGTACTGTGCGTTTCCATTAGTCTGTACTGAACTTGGGGACTGTGAAGAGTCTCCTGGTGGTATGTCTTGTGGGGTGTGTATGGGTGTCTGGGCTGTGTGTTAGCTCTTTGAACAGACAGTTTGGTTCTTTCAACACATCAATACCTCTCACAAAGACAAGTAGTGATGAGGTCAATCTCCCCTCTACTTTGAGCCAGGAGAGATTGACCGGCATGTTATTGATATTTAGCCCCCCGTGGACATTTAAGGGCCAGTCTTGCTGCTCTGTTCTAGGCCAACGTCCTTCTTTGTGGCACTTGACCATTTAACTGGGCAATAGTCCATGTGTGATAAAGCTAAAGCCTGTAGGGTTTGTTTAGTTGATTGTGATGTCAAGATAGCAGAGCAGCACTTTATCACAGATAGACCTCTCCTCATTTTAGCTACCATTGCATCAATATCTCTTACTTTGTGCATAGACTGGGTACAGGGTAAGGAAACCAATATTAATATTCTTTATGTGGGTGAACTATCCCTTTACGGCAGTGGTCACCAAACTTTTCTGAGTCAAGATCAATTTCGCAGTCAAAAAGCAAGCCAACATCTAAAACATTAAACTAACATTAAACTAAATAAACTAATAAAAGCAGTTGTGTAGGAATGAGGTTTGTGCAGTATGCCTAACACATTATCACAGCATTTTGGCTATATGCCTGGCCTGACAATATTGTTCTTCTCTATTTCAAAATTCAAGCTTTGGTCACAAAATAGATGTTTGTGTAGCACTTGCGAGGCAAAGTTGAGCATTAAATTAAATAATTAGCAAATATTCTGCTTTATTATTTTACTGAACTGTTGGTACCTGTACATGATGATCATGTTGCTTTCAAGACAACTGAGAACTCAGAGAAAACAAGGTTAAATCATCCACAGGGCCGGGGGGTGAGACATTGATTCAGCTTAAGCCCCACACTCTTCAACATATATATCAATGAATTGGCAAGGGCACTAGAACAGTCTGCAGCACCCGGACTCACCCGACTAGAATCTGAAGTCAAATGTCTACTGTTTGCTGATGATCTGGTTCTTCTGTCCCCAACCAAGGAGGACCTACAGCAGCACCTAGATATTCTGCACATATTCTGTCAAACCTGGGCCCTGACAGTTAATCTCAGTAAGACAAAAATGATGGTGTTCCAAAAAAGTCCAGGTGCCAGGAGAACGAATACAAATTGCATCTAGACACCGTTGCCCTGGAGCACACAGGCAGCTTGGCCCCAGTGTTGTACTGGGGCGTTCGCACTACAGGAGGCCAAGCAGTTTGTCAGTGGTGTATTGGAGGCAAAGTCAGGTGCAGGAGAGCAGACTATAATGAACAGGCGCATTTTTATTAAAGTTCCAAAAACGAGAGCACTACATAAATCAAATGCGCTTAAAAAAACGGAACATAAAAGTAAAGCGCGTAAACTAACACCACATAACAAGAAACAATTACACACAAAACATGATGGGAAACAGAGGGTTAAATATAAGTAGCTTCATTGGGGAAATGAAAAGTAGGTGTGTATGGAAGGAGAGGAGCCCACTTCGGCGGAAGTCGTGACACAGTTGTCAGGCAGAGATGGAACCAGAGGATGCTCTCGATGGTGCAGCTGAGGACCCACGCCAAATCTTTTCAGTCTTCTGAGGGGGAATGCATTTTGTCGTGCCCTCTTCACCCCTGTCTTGGTTGTTGTCTGTGTCACACTTCTTTGCTTTATCTTGGCCAGGCCGCAGTTGCAAATGAGAACTTGTTCTTAACTAGCCTACCTGGTTAAATAAAAAAAATAAAAAAATAAGTGTTACAGTCATTTTAGTCTCTGCAGTAGCTGACATACATAGACAAGCCATGTCATTCGTAAAGATTTTACATAAGGGGCCTAGACAGCTGCCCTGGAGAATTCCTGATTCTACCTGGATTGTGTTGGAGAGGCTTCCATTAAAGAACACCCTCTGTGTTCTATTAGACAGGTAACTCTTTATCCACAATATAACAAGGGGTGTAAAGCCATAACACATATGTTTTTCCAGCATCAGGCCATGATTGATAAAAAAAGGCAGCACTGAAGTCTAACAAGACAGCCCCCACAATTGTTTTATCATCAATTTCTCTCAGCCAATCATAACTCATTTGTGTAAGTGCTGTGCTTGTTGAATGTCCTTCACTCTAAACATGCTGAAAGATTGTTGTCACTTTGTTTACTGTAAAATAGCATTGTATCTTGTCAAACACAATTTTTTCCCAAATGTTTACTAAGGTTTGGTAACAGGCTGATTGGTCGGCTATTTGAGCCAGTAAAGGAGGCTTTACTATTATTGGGTAGCGGAATGACACTTGCGTCCCCCCAAGCCTGGTGGCACACACTTTCGAGTCGGCTTAAATTGAAAATATGGCAAACAGGAGTGGCAATATCATTCTCGACTATCCTCAGTAATTTTCCATCCAAGTTGTCAGACCTGGCTTGTCGTTGTTGATAGCCAATTTTTTCACTTCTTCCACACTCACTTCACGGAATCCAAACTTACAATGCTTGTCTTTCAGAATTTGGTCAGATATACTTGGATGTGTAGGGTCAGCGTTTGTTGCTGGCATGTCATACCTATGTTTGCTAATCTTGCCATTGAAAAAAATGTATTAAAGTTGTTGGCAATATCACTTGGTTTTGTGATGAATGAGCCAACTGATACAATAAATGATGTATCGGAGTTTGCATTTTTCCCAAAATTTCATTTGAGGTGCTCCTTCTTTATGTCATTTATCTTAGTTTCATGGTGTTTCTACTTTTTAAAATTCAGTTTAGTCACATAATTTCTCAATTTCCAATACATTTGCCAATCGGTTGTGCAGCCAGAGTCTATTTTTCCATTCCTTTCGCCTCATCCCTCTCAACCATACAATTTTTCAATTCCTCATCAATCCACAGGGATTTAACAGTTTTTACAGTAATTTTCTTAATGGGTGCTTATTAGTAACTGGAATAAGACCGTTCATAAATGTGTCAAGTGCAGCGTCTGATTGCTCCTGATTACACACCACAGACCAGCAAATACTCTTTACATCATCACCATATGAATCACTACAAAACTTCTTGTATGACCTCTTATACACTATATGAGACCCAGCCTTTGGAACTTTGGTTTTCCTAGATATGGCTATGATATTGTGATCACTACATCCTATGGATTTAGATACTGCTTTAAAGCAAATATCTGCAGCGTTAGCAAAAATGTGATCAATACATGTTGACGATTTAATTCCTGTGCTGTAACTACCCTGGTAGGTTGACTGATAACAACCTGAATGGGGTTGCAGGCACTGGTTACAGTTTGACGATTTTTCCTGAGTGGGCAGCTTGATGAAAGACTGTCAATATTTAAATCACCAGAAAATATACCTCTCTGTTGATATCACATACAATATCATGTACTTCACATGTTATCCAGCTACTGACTGTTAACACTTGGTGATGGTCTACAGCAACTTCCCACATGAATAGGCTTTAGGTGAGGCAGGTGAACCTGTAGCCATATTACTTCAACAGTATTTAACATGAGATCCTGTCTAATCTTTACAGAAATGTGGTTCTGAATATAAACAGCAAAATCTCCACAGCTGGCATTTCTATATTTTCTGTGAATGTTATAACCTTGTCTTGCTACCACTGTATCATCAAATGTATTATCTAAGTGAGTTTCAGAGAGAGTCAGAATATGAATGTCATCTATTACTACCAAATAATTGATTTTATGAACCTTGTGCTACAAGTGATAACGTGGGATATTTTGACCACCTTTCCTCTGGGATGCTGACTTGTTTTCATTGCTTTATTTATTGACTTCCTTATTTCTGTTAGTGCAGGGCGAGCTGGACACAGTGGACTTCCTCCTAGGGCGGACCACCTCAGTGCTAACAGCATAAGTCTTTGTTTAAGCTGTAGGATCCCACAACCGCAACTAATCTGTCCATGGTGCTGTAGCTATAGTCTTCTTTTATTATTTTTTTGTTATGCTTCCAATTAGTTTTTTCACGTTACCTTTTTTGTAATCTGCAGAGATTGAATGTGTAATGCTAGTGAAGGTAACATAAACGAAACCACATGTAACATATGAATTTGCATTAGTATACAGATGCAGTGTCTTAATTTGAGCCAATTTCACACAGAAGGAAAATAATCCTGCAGCAGCAGTGAATTGTTATCTGGATAATAATTAACAGACTTTTTCTGTAGGGGCAAATCAAGTAAAACATTTTGAAGTGGAAATTACAAACTTTAGAAGCCCTTTTAACCTTTCTGGATAGGACCCGTCATCTCAATTTCCACCTAAAATGACATACCCAAATCTAACTGCCTGTAGCTTAGGACCTGAAGCAAGGATATGCATATTTTTGATACTAATTGAAAGGAAACACTTTGAAGTTTGTGGAGATGTGAAATTAACATATAATAAATACAATTGATATAGTAAAAAATAAAAGCATCAATGAAATTCAAAAGAAAGGCCATACATTGAGATAGGAAGCTGGGGATTTAGATGGTGTCCACAACAGGGCAACAGTGTGTGTGTGCAGAGTTTCAGACTGATACATTCAAGAATGAGAGAGTTACATAATATAGTATTTTCTATGAAGTCTCCCAAATTTACCCAAGTGGCCGAACTGGTCAATTGATACATTTTCAAGTACATAACTAAAGAGAACATACAAAAATGCTATGGTAATTTAAAAAAAGTTTATACACTCCCAGGAATGTCATACATGATGGATCATTAGCTTCCCTACATAAATGGTAATAACAGGAGACGCGTCGAGAACGCTGATCCAATGCCTCTCAACACAGAAGTGAACTATGTAAGATAAAGGCCAAGTTAGCAGCCAACACTGATCTAATGTCATAAGTGCACACACCACAAACAAACTGAGAAAAAAAACTATTTACACGCTATTTACAATTAGAGTATTTAAAACACCCACAGTCCTCTACACAAGATTGTGCTACTGATGCCAAGTCCCATAGACAGTCTCGTTCTGCTGTGAAGCAGAGGGTAACAGCACAAGTACTGCAGGTGATGGAAGATTTATTGTGGCACAAAGTACAACAACGCCTCCCTGCAGTGCTCTTGTGGCCCTGAGGCACATTCAGGTCTGCAGTGATGTATTTGGGCATGTGAACATAACTGGTGGCAGGAGTAGAGGGGACAGAGGTAGAGGGGACAGAGGTAGAGGGGACAGAGGTAGAGGGGACAGAGGTAGAGGGGACAGAGGTAGAGGGGACAGAGGTAGAGGGGGCAGACGTAGAGGGGGCAGACGTAGAGGGGACAGAGGTAGAGGGGACAGAGGTAGAGGGGACAGAGGTAGAGGGGACAGAGGGGGCAGACGTAGAGGGGGCAGACGTAGAGGGGGCAGACACAGAGGAGGTAGAGGGGACAGAGGTAGAGGGGACAGAGGTAGAGGGGACAGAGGTAGAGGGGACAGAGGTAGAGGGGACAGAGGTAGAGGGGGCAGACGTAGAGGGGACAGAGGGGGCAGAGGGGATAGAGGGGACAGAGGTAGAGGGGACAGAGGGACAGACGTAGAGGGGACAGAGGTAGAGGGGGCAGACGTAGAGGGGGCAGACGTAGAGGGGTACAGAGGTAGAGGGGGCAGACGTGAGGGGCAGGGGACAGAGGGGATAGAGGGACAGAGGGAGAGGGGACAGAGGGAGAGGGGACAGAGGTAGAGGGGACAGAGGTAGTAGAGGGGACAGAGGTAGAGGGGGCAGACAGAGGGGGCAGTGAGGGGGCACAGAGGGGGCAGACGTAGAGGGGGCAGGCAGAGGAGGCAGAGGGGATAGAGGTAGAGGGGATAGAGGTAGAGGGGATAGAGGTAGAGGGATAGAGGTAGAGGGGGCAGGGGTAGAGGGGACAGAGGTAGAGGGGACAGAGGGAGAGGGGACAGAGGGAGAGGGGGCAGAGGTAGAGGGGGCAGAGGTAGAGGGGGCAGAGGTAGAGGGGGCAGAGGTAGAGGGGATAGACGTAGAGGGGACAGAAGGTGCTGCAGTGGACTTTGTGCCGTAGCCAGCAAGCTCCTGGATGAGCAGCTCTCTGAAGGCTAGCTGTGTCATGGGGATCTGTCCACAGCTCTTAGCCATTTCCTGCTGGAGGATGAATGCATTCACCAACAGCAATGTGGTGAAGTGATAGAATAACTTCCTGTACTATTTCATTGTCTTATGGAGAACATTGTAGTAGCCTATCAGCGTGTCTGACAGGTTTACACCTCCCATGCTCTTGTAATCCTTAAAAGCAGCTGGAATGGGGACATTTTCCTTGTGTGGCAAACCTCTTCAAGGTTAGGAGCGTTTGTCACAAACTAAGTGGTAAACTGTCACCAAATCACCCAAGAATGAGAGTTCTTTCGAACAGGACAGTACCTGTGTGTTTGTTTCTCTGTCCTGGTCCACCCAGGCCGTAGGCGAGGTCAAAGATAGCAGGGTTCGGTACACGAATCGGGTTCTCGGTAGGTCCAGGTCCAAACGCCAACAGGTAAGTCCAAAACAATCCAGCTCATACACGGTAAATCCAGCCAATCTCTATAGTCTCTTTCTCTATTGTTCATAGCTCCTTCCAGCACTCTCTCTTCCTCTTCCTGGTTTTTCTTGACCCTTTATCTGTGAGTCGGCTCCACCTTCTGAGGGTTCCCCTTGCTTCTGGGACTTGTAGTTTTGACGGTCAGCCATTTTGTGATCTGTAGTTCTGACAGGGGTGGCCATTTTAGTGATCGGGCAGAGCCCGTTTATTAGTTCTGCTCTCACATATCTGCCACTTATCACTCGACCCCCTTCTTTGCCACACTTGGTTCATGCCCCATTAGCGTCCTTCGCACACCTGACTACGTGATCGCCACTGTACGATTTGTGGATACAGGAGCACATGACCACCTCTCTGGTATCCATCCACTTTACAAAGAGCAGGTCATCTTTACGAATCCATCCCATGGTACCCCTATCAGCCCTCTTAGGCATGTTGTTTAGGCTTGTGAAAACTCACTCTGTTGGGACAAATGCTGCCACAAGACCACACATTTAGGTTCCTCAGGTCTGTAAACAGGGTAGGGTTTGTGTAAAGGTTGTCCACAAACAGATGGTAGCCTGTCCCCAGCAGTGGAGAATCCAAATGACCAGTAAATGACCAGTGAGATGTAACAGTATGGGTCATGGATGGAATGGGTCAGGGATGGAAATGAGCTTCCATGACTCTTTCTTGCCTGCTTGCTTCTTAGCCCCATACCAAGAACTGACAAGGAGAAAGACATCTGGAAAAGATGAAGGGGGCTGTACTTTCCAGTCATGTCCAGCTGAGGTCCTGACTGCCTTTTCGGTCTAAATGTTGGTGGAAGTGGCTCCACATCATCTTCTAGCACAGTGTGCCAACGGTCCTCTCCCTCTGTGGTTGTTGCCGCTGGTGCACTGGCCCTCTTCTACTTCTGGGCTGGCGTCTTCACACCTTTAGATGGCCGGGCGGGGGTGGGAGTGGAGCCAGAGACAGCAGCAGGGGTCAGACTGGAGGAACCAGTTCCTACGTTTGAATGAGTGGTGGGCGGAGGACTTGAATGTGGTCTCATTGGTGTTGGCTCCCAGAGGTTATCGGAGTCAGTCTCTACTACTATTGAGGATTGTTTTAAATCAGTTAGAACTCAAGTTTACTATTACTTATTTGTATTAAAAGTTTATTTTAGCAAGGGGTGAGCTCTGCATCAATACTTCTACATCAAATACACAACACATATCTACACACATACTGTATATATTATATAGAGTATGGGGAAAGGAACCAGGCTATGAGGGGTGGCCAGTCCTCTTCTGGCTGTGCCGGGTGGAGATTATAACAGAACATGGCCAAGTTGTTCAAATGTTCATAAATGACCAGCATGGTCGAATAATAATAAGGCAGAACAGTTGAAACTGGAGCAGCAGCATGGTCAGGTGGACTGGGGACAGCAAGGAGTCATTATGTCAGGTAGTCCTGGGGCATGGTCCTAGGGCTCAGGTCCTCCGAGAGAGAGAAAGAGAGAATTAGAGAACGCACACTTAGATTCACACAGGACACCGAATAGGACAGGAGAAGTACTCCAGATATAACAAACTGACCCTAGCCCCCCGACACATAAACTACTGCAGCATAAATACTGGAGGCTGAGACAGGAGGGGTCAGGAGACACTGTGGCCCCATCCGAGGACACCCCTGGACAGGGCCAAACAGGAAGGATATAACCCCACCACTTTGCCAAAGCACAGCCCCCACACCACTAGAGGGATATCTTCAACCACCAACCTACCATCCTGAGACAAGGCTGAGTATAGCCCACAAAGATCTCCGCCATGGCACAACCCAGGGGGGGGGGACAGGATGACCACATCAGTGAATCAACCCACTCAGGTGACGCACCCCTTCCAGGGACGGCATGAGAGAGCCCCAGCAAGCCAGTGACTCAGCCCCTGTAATAGGGTTAGAGGCAGAGAATCCCAGTGGAAAGAGGGGAACCGGCCAGGCAGAGACAGCAAGGGCGGTTCGTTGCTCCAGAGCCTTTCCGTTCACCTTCCCACTCCTGGGCCAGACTACACTCAAACATATGACCCACTGAAGAGATGAGTCTTCAGTAAAGACTTAAAGGTTGAGACCGAGTTTGCGTCTCTGACATGGGTAGGCAGACCGTTCCATAAAAATGGAGCTCTATAGGAGAAAGCCCTGTCTCCAGCTGTTTGCTTAGAAATTCTAGGGACAATTAGGAGGCCTGCGTCTTGTGACCGTAGCGTACGTGTAGGTATGTACGGCAGGACCAAATCAGAGAGATAGGTAGGAGCAAGCCCATGTAATGCTTTGTAGGTTAGCAGTAAAACCTTGAAATCAGCCCTTGCTTTGACAGGAAGCCAGTGTAGAGAGGCTAGCACTGGAGTAATATGATTTAAAAAAATTGTCCCCTGTTATTGTAATGGTGAGAGGTTAGTATGTCTTGGGGGTGTGATATAAAATTCTAATTCTAAATTTCTCAGGTGTAGGCCTAGATAGCTCATACTGTCTGTAGGCCTATAGGTGTAGGCCTTTAGGTGTAGGCCGAGATAGCTCATACTGTCTGTAGGCCTTTAGGTGTAGGCCGAGATAGCTCATACTGTCTGTAGGCCTATAGGTGTAGGCCGAGATAGCTCATACTGTCTGTAGGCCTATAGGTGTAGGCCTTTAGGTGTAGGCCGAGATAGCTCATACTGTCTGTAGGCCTTGTTGGGGAATAATCAGAATTAGTTGGTAACATAGGTAAGATGTTTTATATTCATCATATGTTTGTAAGTTACTTCTCATCAGAATGTTTATTTTTGTATAATACTGTGGCCGGGTTTGCAGTCATCTGTTCTCTGTCAGGACTAAGTTACTTGGGCCGCAGAGAGGGGAGAGGTCAAGCGTGTATCTCTTGGCTCCACAATGTCTGTGTGCCAGTCAATGTGTCTCTGTGATCTTGTCAAGATAGGGTGGATGTGATATATGCCTGGTGATATGAGGATTTGTTTTATGGTTCTGAGTTTGAGAAAAGGACATAGTTTAGGAGACAAAGCTGAACGATAAATTATGGCCAATGCTGTCTGGCTATGTGTGTCTTTGCTATAAAGGATCTCAGTTGCAATGTGTAAGGGACTCTCAGAGAATTCATTTATAGACACTGAATTGATCTGAGAGTCACAGGGTTGTGATGGAGCTCATATAATTAAAGATGGACTTTATGATAACTCTGACTTGTGTGTGGTTTGCTCTCATGATTTGGTAAATACAGGAAATTTCCACGACATTTGGCGACGAGGAGGGGATGTGAATCTTCACTCGGTGACCGTTCCTACGATCTAGGTAAATAAATCGTGCACGAGGGATCCCCCAAACTTGTGATCTTAGGGAAACCACACTTCGGGAACGAAGCAGATGGACCAACCTTTGATCTGAGAGGAAGCGAGCTGAGTGGATACCACATCTCGAACAGAGGTTTTTTTTAAAGAAAAAGGTGAGCGAACCACACACAGATTTGAAGTCGAGTTTTTTAATTATGCCTGTTACGTATACTCTGAGCGTGAATTCCTTTGTAAGGAAGGCACCTTTGCGGCGTAAGCAGGGCCGAGTCAGGGGAGAGTAATCTGAGGGTTTGTGGACTCAAAAGATACTCTGCCACTGTCCGGTTGCGAGTGACCAAGAGCCGTCCTGACACTGAATTGATCACGTTGCATAAGTAAACATAATCTACTTTTATTAAAAGGCGCACTATCTGTTTCCTAGTCATTAACTGTCGATTTTATTCTTTGATTGCTAATCTATTAGCGTAGTATAGGCCTAGATAGCTCATACTGCCTGTAGGCCTAGATAGCTTATACTGTCTGTAGGCCTATAGGTGTAGGCCTAGATAGCTCATACTCTCTGTAGGCCTATGCTCAGAAACACACTGTACAAAAGCACAGTGGGTATGAATGCTTCACGAGGAAAATACCATTTTAAGATAATGCCTAGAAGATGGTCGCCTCATCCAACCCTTATAGAGGTATAACGGTTCACCCTCCACCAAACCGCACATACTCGGCCTTCTCAGTGCACAAACAAGTGCCACCCCTTGATTAAAACACTGACAATTAACCGACACAACGCTGACTGGATGCTCAGACAAACTTGTATTTTTTCTCCTGCTGTACATGAAACCGCTCTCTCCATTCCTAGAGAAAGGTGGATGTTGTGTGTATGAAGGGCCGGCCAGTGACCTGAAATCTCTTCTCAACGTACTTGGAACATACTCGCTGAAATCACACAGCAGTGTACAAGGCCTAACTGAAAACCCACAAGGGGCCGTATGTAGACTGAATGGAAGCACCTTAGAATCAGAACAGCCCTGGAATTTGTATAATGCTTTTAAAGGGGAGCCATCCCGTGTGATTTAGTTTAACCACCAAATTATAGCTAAGTGGGCACACTATTAACACAGTATACACACCTATTCCTCTGTTGAACTCAAAGCTGAAAAAGAAGGCTCATAGGGTCAATGGATTTATTAAAAAGTTTAACAGTTAACAGTAGGACTGCCCTCTGCTGGACAATAGATGAAAAGTTTAACAGTTAACAGTAGGACTGCCCTCTGCTGGACAATAGATGAAAAGTTTAACAGTTAACACTAGGACTGCCCTCTGCTGGACAATAGATGAAAAGTTTAACAGTTAACAGTAGGACTGCCCTCTGCTGGACAATAGATGAAAAGTTTAACAGTTAACAGTAGGACTGCCCTCTGCTGGACAATAGATGAAAAGTTTAACAGTTAACAGTAGGACTGCCCTCTGCTGGACAATAGATGAAAAGTTTAATAGTTAACAGTAGGACTGCCCTCTGCTGGACAATAGATGAGATGATACAGAGTGCAGACGTTCATAGATTCAGTGAAAACACCTCAGCAATGGAGGTAGTTTTGAACACAGAAATGTTTGCAAGTGACATTAACTCTCACCAAAGCTTTAAAGGGCCAATCTGCAGTTGAAACAATAACAAAGTGTCACCCCACCTATTTTTTGGTAAAAAGCTGAGGGATGGGCCTGGATAAATGTAACCACTCTCAAATTCATTGGCAGAGCTGTGGATGTCAAGACTGACCATCCATGATATACAAATGATAGTTGAACCATGTTTTGAGGCTATACATTGTTGGTTTGCATTTAATTTGTTTTCAAAGATTGGAGTAAGCTTATATTTTGTGTTTTGATTGGGCACAATAGTTGAACTAAACATATGAGGAATTTATAAGTAATATTCTTCAATAATCAATAACTAATTTAGAAGTCCAAAAATGGATGTAGCAATTTAAAAAATGTCAGATGTTTTTTTAAGTATTCAGATAAGTAGTCTGTACAGTAATTCTGCCACCTTGCAGTCTTCCCCATTAATCTTCGCTAAATCAAACACACATTTCATCTATTCCAATAATACTTTACAGTATGGTTCTCAACTGAAATGTGTATGAAGACTATTAAATAGGAGTTCCCCACATTGGTGTGATTTCACTAAAACACTGGATAAAGTTGCCACCACAATAGTTTGGTACAATGCTTGTATACTATTTCACCACATGAGATCTGTTTTTTCATACTATTTGATATATATTTTTTGTGTTTGATAAATCATGTTTTGATACCACCCATTCAGTTGATAGTCATCTCTGTGTTTCTACTGTAATTGTATTTTAGTTGTATTGACCAGACTATTCACTCAAGTAGCACTGTGTGTTGAAACAATTAAACATGGGTGTAATTTATATTAAATCCATCAAATATATGTCATGCATACAGTAAACATCTAACAGACACACAACACTACACAGTTGTTTATTATTTGATTTGCAAAACATCTGACAAAAATAACATTACATAAACACCAATTTATAATGTCTGTTGTAATAGAAAGAAAAACATATCTTAAATGAAATAAAAACAAAAATATACATTGCAAGAAATTAGATGAACTACTTTGATAATTGCAGCCATATAATGCTGAAATGGACAGTCATTCATGAAGAGCATATTCATCCAAATGTATGCATTGTGTTACAAACAATACCTTAAGTGCTTCTGTTGTTTCTGGCTTTCATGTGAAGTGGTGCAGTGTGTTAAAAACAGGAATTTTTCATTTAACAATCTAATATTTTAGTTTAACAATTCTTCTTCAACTAGAATTTCTTGCCCACAAAGATTGGTAAAGTAGAATCGCAGTTAGCTGCAAGAATAATAGGTAAGGAAGTACTATTGACCAATCTTTGAAATTAGCTGTCTCGAGAATCAAGAACAAATTTGAGTTGTTTTACGATACTTGGAAAAGATACTTGGAAATGCTAGTTTGCTAACTTTCTCATTTTGCTTTGCGAAACACTCAACAGTCGTTACAAGGTTCATATAGGCACTCAACTCAGGCCCCGAGGGACCACAGTGTCTGCTGGCTGTCAATATCAATAGCCAATACATAGGCAACACAAAGCTAGCTAATCTGAACTCCTTTCACCTCCTGCCCTGTACTCCAAAGTGTAACGTGATGAGTACATGGGAGCCAATTCCCCTATTTTCAATGTGAAAAAGGAATTATTTGTGCATGCAGGTCACTTTGGTACTCTTATTTGCATGAGTTTATATCGATTTGATGTCTTGTGAGGTCTACATACCTCCAATAGCTAGCCTCCAATAGCTAGCCTCCAATAGCTAGCACGACAACTGATTATCAATCTGACTGCTTTTGCTGGACACATATTTATTTTTTTAAAGTTCTGTTTGAATACAAACTGTCAAAATTGAGACAGTTAGTTGGAAAGATGGTAGGAAGCATCAAAAACTATTCAAAAACTGTATTCACAGATATTAGTAGAAGCTAAAAAAAGTGGTACTTACTGAGCAATGTCAACCAAATGGTGCACATCCAGTTCACCAGAGGGAATACGCTCAAAGACTTAGAGTGTCTGGTCAAAAAAAAGAAGAAAAGTGCCTTCATGTTGGAAAGTGGAGTAGCTGGTGATTAATATTACACAATACTTGCCGCCTCATTGATAGATTAAAGTGGTTTAATCAAAGTCAATAAATGGACATCAACCTCCTCAAGTCTACATTGTTCAAATAGGAATTTGCTTTTCTAGAACCAGCTTCCTATAGCTTTATAGCAACCTAAACTACTTGGCTTTAAAAAACTACATAACACGACAGACACTGTGGCCTCACATGATCTGGTTAGCATATATCTGCTGGGCGATACCCAACCGTGCCAATGTTAGTAAGAATAACAACACACTGATCGACCTGTGATGCTCTTGATAAAAGCAGCATTAAATGGATACTGATCTTTGTCCTGTCAGAACTTCTGCCCTTTCCTGAAAATAAGATCTATACAGAAGAGTTTACTCTAAAAAGGTGGGTTGGGGGATATGAGAGTGGAGAAAACTTAGTAGCTGTTAGAGGGAAAGAAGGAAAGAGAGATGGATAGGGGACAGAGTGAGAAACATCTAGTAAGGGCAAAGACCATGCCAACTGTACCAAGAGGAGCAGACGCATCAACTCTCCGACCGAAACCATACGACTCATGACGCCTCTATACAGAGGTCCCAATTAAGTCTCTCGTAGCGTTTCATTCCAGGAAGTTGCTCCCTCCCTTCTGTCCTTGTTCACTGTAAGCTGAATATGGCGGAAACCAGGTGGAGGTATTCCTTACATACAACTACCCAGTTGTATCAGATGGGCGAAATGCGAGTGAACTAAGAGAAAAAGGGAGGAAACCACGTATTAGAATGAAACACAACCCCGGTCGACCAGAACCCAGCCTGGACCCCCATTGGTCAGAATGCAGGCACAATTAAAACACAACCTCTGGTGGGTGTTTGTTCGTTACTTTTAAAAAAGGCAATGTTTTTAGTAAAAAAATATTGTACAAAAAAAACTACCAATGACTTCATTAGCTGTATAGTCTCCCAGTCTGCATGGTGAGACATCTTTGAGGTAATCATTGATTCATTAGACAGCAATAAATACCAACACATATTACAAAAGTAAAAACAGAGGAAACTCCTTTAATGCTAAAGCATAATCTGTAGCTAAAAGAGGTAGATCATTGTTGTGTACATCCATTGTGGACACTCGTTTTAATGTTTGAAGAAACCTACACGTGAATATCAATGGTACTGTACAGTATATCGATCCCTTTCACATTCTGAAAATTCGTAATGGCTTTGTACAACCTTTATAAAAGAACACACTCTAAAACAAAAAAAATGAGACCGTTATGCTAGCTGATGCTAGTGCACCACACCCTGTATTCTAGGTATTCACCCCGTTTGATATAGATAAATAAACAAGTAAGGAAAAGAGACAGCCAACTGTAAAAACTCTAAATGATCCAAGTTCTAGTTTCATTTCATTTCATTGATGGTTCCTACGTTCCGGTTTGGAGTTCGATCAAAATGTCACAAAAATGTAGACGTTCTAAACCGATGAATGAAAAGAAAAAATGCTTAACCAAGACGAATGACATAAAATGGATTTAAATAAAATTCTGATTTTGCTTTTGTTCTTCAACCCATAATTACTGCTATTGAACAGCTTTTGAAATGTCTGGAGTTGAAATCAACTGACTGTAGGTCATGAAGCCACATTAAGCCTTTTCTTCATAAAGCGTTTTGGAAAATCCACTACATTTGACTGAATATTGAGCAGCTATAACTGTACAAAACCAAACCTGAGAGAGAGAGAGACCTCTCCTTACCCTGTACTTCTCTAAAGGGATATTTGTGACAACATCCTGCCCTGTGGCACTTACATGATAACCAAGTCTTATACATACAGTGCCTTGTGGAAAGTATTCAGACCCCTTGAATTTGTCTACATTTGGTTACATTACAGCCTTATTCTAAAATGAATTAAATAAAAGAAAATCCTCAGCAATCTACACACAACACACCATAATGACAAAGTGAAAATAGGTTTTTAGAAATGTGTGCAAATGCATAAAAAAAACAGACATACCTTATTCACATAAATATTCAGACTCTTTGCTATGAGGAACGAAATTGAGCTCATGTTCATCCTGTTCCCATTGATCATACTTGAGATGTTTCTACAACTTGTTTGGAGTCCACCTGTGGTAAATTCAATTGATTGTACATGATTTGGAAAGGCACATAACCATCTATATAAGGTCCCACAGTTTACAATGTATGTAAAAGCAAAAACCAAGCTGTGAGGTCGAAGAAGTTGTTGGTAGAGCTCTGAGACAGGATTGTGTTGAGGCACAGATCTGGGGAAGGGTACCAAAAAATGTCTGCAGCATTGAAGGTCCCTAAGAACACGGTGGCCTCCAACATTCTTAAATGGAAGAAGTTTGGAACCGCAAAGATTCTTCTTAGAGCTGGCCACCCGGCCAAACTGAGCAAGCGGGGGAGAAGGGCCTTGGTCAGGGAGGTGACCAAGAACCCGATGGTCACTCTGATAGAGCTCTAGAGTTCTTCTGTGGAGATGGGAGAACCTTCCAGAAGGACAAGCATCTCTGCAGCACTCCACCAATCAGGCCTTTATGGTAGAGTGTCCAGACGGAAGCCACTTCTCAGTAAAATGAATATGACAGCCCGCTTGGGAGTTTGGCAAAAGGTACCTAAAGACTCTCAGACCATGAGAAACAAGATTCTCTGGTCTGATGAAACCAAGATTGAACTCTTACGCCTGAATGCCAAGCGTGACGTCTGGAGGAAACCTGGCAACATCTCTACGGTGAAGCATGGTGGTGGCAGCATCATGCTCTGGGGATGTTTTTCAGCGGCAGGGACTAGGAGACAAGTCAGGATCGAGGCAAAGATGAATGGAGCAAATTACAGAGAGATCCTTGATGAAAACCTGCTACAGAGCATTCAGAACCTCAGACTGGGTCAAAGGTTCACCTTCCAACAGGACAACGAACCTAAGCACACAGCCAAGACAAAGCAGGAGTGGCTTCGGGACAAGTCTCTGAATGTCCTTGAGAGGCCCAGCCAGAGCCCAGAGTTGAACCCGATCTCTGGAGAAACCTGAAATCAACGCTCCCTGTCCAACCTGACAGAGCTTGAGAGGATTTGCAGAGAAGAATGCGAGAAACTCCCCAAATACAGGTGTGCCAAGTTTGTAGCGTCATACAAAAGAAGACACAAGACTGTAATCGCTGCAAAAGGTGCTCCAACAAAGTACTGAGTAAATGGTCTGAATACTTATGTAAATGTTATATTTCAGTGATTTATTTTTAAGAAATGTGTTAACATTTCTAAAAACCTGTTTTTGCTTTGTCATTATGGGGTATTGTGTGTAAATTGATGAGGGGAAAAAACGATTTAATCAATTCTATGGTACGTGTGTATATAGATTGTGTATAGCCTTGTCTCCCATATGAATCTTCTATGTGGTAAATGGTACGTGTGTATATAGATTGTGTATAGCCTTGTCTCCCATATGAATCTTCTATGTGGTAAATGGTACGTGTGTATATAGATTGTGTATAGCCTTGTCTCCCATATGAATCTTCTATGTGGTAAATGGTACGTGTGTATGTAGATTGTGTATAGGCTTGTCTCCCATATGAATCTCCTCTTTGTGCCAGACTGGGATCCAATGCCTTCTGTTTACTTTTTTCTATATTCATTGATCTGTACACGTTATGTGTGTGTGTGTGTGTGTGTGTGTGTGTGTGTGTGTGTGTGTGTGTGTGTGTGTGTGTGTGTGTGTGTGTGTGTGTGTGTGTGTGTGTGTGTGTGTGTGCATGTATATACAGTATGTGTGTATGTACAGTTAAAGTCGGAAGTTTACATACACTTAGGTTGGAGTCATTAAAAGTCGGTTAGGACATCTACTTTGTGCATGACACAAGTAATTTTCCCAACAATTGTTTACAGACAGATTATTTCACTTACTCATTGTATCACAATTCCAGTGGGTCAGAAGTTTACATACACTAGGTTGTCTGTGCCTTTAAACAGAATGGAGAATTCCCGAAAATGATGTAATGGCTTTAGAAGCTTCTGATAGGCTAATTGACATCATTTGAGTCAATTGGAGGTGTACCTGTGGATGTATTTCAAGGCATACCTTTAAACGCAGTGCTTATTTCCTTGACATCATCGGAAAATCAAAAGAAATCAGCCAAGACCGTAGAAAAAAATAGTCGACCTCCACAAGTCTGGTTTGTCCTTGGGAGCAATTTCCAAACACCTGAAGGTACCACGTTCATCTGTACAAACAATAGTACGCAAGTACTAACCCCATGGGACCACGCAGCCGTCATACCGCTCAGGAAGGAGACGCGTTTTGTCTCCTATAGATGAACGTACTTTGGTGCGAAAAGTGCAAATCAATCCCAGAACAACAGCAAAGGGCCTTGTGAAGATGCTGGAGGAAACGGGTACAAAAGTATCTATATCCACAGTAAAACGAGTCCTATATCAACATAACCTGAAAGGCCGCTGAGCAAGGAAGAAGCCACTGCTCCAAAACCGCCATAAAAAAGCCAGACTATGGTTTGCAACTGCAAAGTTGAGGCAAAATGGCCTAAGGACAAAAAAGGCAAGCCATTGGAGGGGCCATCACAAAGCCCTGACCTCAATCATATAGAACATTTGTGGGAAGAACTTAAAAAGCGTGTGTGAGCAAGGAGGCCTACAAACCTGACTCAGTTACACCAGCTCTGTCAGGAGGAATGGGCCAAAATTCACCCAATTTGGAAGCTTGTGGAAGTCTACCCAAAACGTTTGACCCAAGTTAAACAATTTAAAGGCAATGCTACCAAATACTAATTGAGTGTATGAAAGAAATAAAAGCTGAAATAAATCATTCTCTCTACTATTATTCTGACATTTCACATCCTTAAAATAAAGTGGTGATCCTGACTGACCTAAAACAGGGAATTTTTATTTGGATTAAATGTCAGGAATTGTGAAAAACTGAGTTTAAATGTATTTGGCTAAGGTGTATGTAAACTTCAAACTTCAACTGTATGTATGTATGTATGTATGTATGTATGTATGTATGTATGTATGTATGTATGTATGTATGTATGTATGTATGTATGTATGTATGTATGTATGTTTGTTTGTGTGTGTGTGTGTGTGTGTGTGTGTGTGTGTGTGTGTGTGTGTGTGTGTGTGTGTGTGTGTGTGTGTGTGTGTGTGTGTGTGTGTGTGTGTGTGTGTGTGTGTGTGTGTGTGTGCGTGCGTGCGTGCGTGCGTGCGTGCGTGCGTGCGTGCGTGCGTGCGTCTTCTTTTACTGCTCTAGGGATATAATTATTGTTTGGACAACAATATTTACCATTATGTATTGATTTTTACCTTACATTTTTTAATTCTTTATGCGATGCGCAATGCAGAGAACACCGGAAGAATAATTATAATTTAATTACGTTAGTGAATTATTGTAATGTTTGTTTATGTGTCAATTAATCTCATAAGGGATGGGTTGCCAATAGGCGATTTGACACGAAAAAATGGTTTTCATTCTTTAATTTAGAGTAAGGATGTAACCTAAGAAAATGTTGAAAAAGGCAAGGAGTCTTTCCGAAGGCACTGTACATAATGAAAATCAATACACAAAGAGCTACAGTGGGGAGAACAAGTACTTGATACACTGACGATTTTGCAGGTTTTCCTACTTAGAGGTCTGTAATTGTTATCATAGGTACACTTCAACTGTGAGAGACGGAATCTAAAACAAAAAACCATAAAATCACATTGTATGATTTTAAGTAATTAATTTGCATTTTATTGCATGACATAAGTATTTGATCACCTACCAACCAGTAAGAATTCCGGCTCTCACAGACCTGTTCATTTTTCTTTAAGAAGCAGCCCTCCTGTTCTCCACTCATTACCTGTATTAACTGCACCTGTTTGAACTCGTTACCTGTATAAAAGACACCTGTCCACACACTCAATCAAACAGACTCCAACCTCTCCACAATGGCCAAGACCAGAGAGCTGTGTAAGGACGGAGGAGGTTACATTTAGAAAGTAGCCCCATCAATACGAGGGACATTTCTTTAGAACAGGTGACAGGACATTCATTGTGGTCAACAGGTTCCCCCTAAAGACTATTGTATCCATGACGGCCTTTAAGTACTCTGTAGAGTAGACTAAATAGTTAATAATAATGGATTGGATTTAAGCGCAGTCAACATGTTGCACCCACTTCGGTGTCCTTATCACACAAGGCTCTTGTATGGACAGGGGAATGAGATGATTGAAAGCATAGGAGTCGGTTCTACTCTATACATGTCTAATAGAATATCTGAGCCATAGAAATACACATCCTAAATATATAAACTGTGTATCTCCATCCCCATCAATACGAGGGACATTTCTTTAAACTAGCTTGGTTTGTTTTTCTCTCCCTCCATATGGCTTATAATAGAGAACAGCACTGTATATTTAGCTTGTAGAACATCCTCATTCGCCCAAATGATTAACCAAAGATGTCAAACGTCCAATGACACAACCTTAGTCAATGGGTTCATTAATTTGATTTGGAGATTAGGCCACTAGGCATTGTCAATCACCCACTCGTCCCCACCAAAACATATATAGATCCATCTTTTTATACTTAACAAAAATATAAACACAACGTGTTAAAGTGTTGGTCCCGTGTTTTATGAGTAAAATAAATAATCCCAGAAATGTTCCATATGCAGAAAAAGCTTATTTCTCTCAAATTCTGTGCACAAATTTGTTTACATCCCCGTTAGTGAGCATTTCTCCTTTGCCAAGATAATCCATCCACCTGACCGGTGTGACATGTGAAGAAGCTGATTAAACAGCATGATGAGGAGTATTTCCGTCAGTAATAAAGCCATTTTGTGGCTGGGCCTGGCTCCCTAGTGTGTGGGCTTGTCTTCCAGGTGGGCGGGCCTATGCCCTCCCAGGCCCACCCATGGCTGCACCAATGCCCAGTCATTTGAAAAGCTTATTTTAGGGCCTAATTTATTGATTTAAATTGTTATGATTTCCTTATACGTAACTCAGTAAAATCTTTGAAATTGTTGCATGTTGCATGTTGCATGCGTTTATATTTTTGTTCAGTATATATAGAAAGTTGAGAAAGTATAGTGTTTCAGAGAGAGAAAGTGAAAATAAGTTGTAAAACACGGTCATCAATATCATGTTGTTTGCATATATAATCCAAGAATTTCCTTCCTAAGAGTTAGTAGTAGTAATATCTACACTCACCGGCTAATTTATTAGGTATACCACCTAGCTCCCACAGACAGTGGTCACATGGCCATGGTTTGCTATATAAAGCTGGCAGACAGGCATCGAGGCATTCAGTTACTGTTCCATTGAATGTTAAAATGAGTGACCTAAGTGACTTTGAGCGTGGTATTGTTGAACTTTATTTAACTAGGCAAGTTAGTTAAGAACAAATTCTTATTTTCAATGACGGCCTAGGAACAGGGTTAACTGCCTGTTCAGGGGCAGAACGACAGCTTTGTACCTTGTCAGCTCGGGGGTTTGAACTTGCAACCTTTCGGTTACTAGTCCAATGCTCTAACCACTAGGCTACCCTGCCATTGGCTACCCTGATCGTTGGAGCCAGGCACGCCGGATCCAGTATCTCAGAAATTGCCACCCTCCTGGGCTTTTCATGCACGACAGTGTCTAGGCTTTTACAGAGAATGGTGTGACAAACATAAAACATCCTCTCATCAGCAGTCCCGTTGGCAAAAACAACTCAGTCGAAAGAGAGGTTGAAAGAGAATGGCAAGAATCGTGCAAGCTAACAGGCGGGCCACAAACAGACAAATAACAGTGCAGTACAACAGTGGTGTGCAGAACGGCATCGCGGAAAGCACAACTCGTCAATCCTTGTCACAGATGAGCTATTGCAGCAGTCGACCACACCGGGTTCCCCTCCTATCAGATAAGAACAAGAAGAAGCGGCTCCAGTGGGCACGCGGTCACAAACACCGGACAATTGAGGAGTGGAAAAAGATTGCTAGGAACATGACAGCGAGTTGGCCTGCACAGCCCCCAGACCTCAACCCAATAGAGCATCTTTGGAACGGGCTGCTCTCACTAATCTGCAGCAACTGCGTGATGCCATCGTGTCAGCATGGACCAACATCGCTGTGGAACGTTTCCGACAACTTGTAGCATGCCCCAAATAATTCAAACTGTTCTGGAGGGGTACAAGATGGGTGTACCTAATAAACTGTGTATGTAGCCCTATGTACAGCTGCGGTTACTGTATTGATACATAGTATTTCCAGGATGCAGCTGCGCAGCATACAACATCAAACCGGAGGACTCGGACATGTCAAAAAACAAAACAGAAAACGGTCCTCAAGACATTCTTTTCAAATAATTCCACATCGCAGTCAGAAATTAAAGGAGTGAAATATGTGGAGAGATTAAGAACAAGCAGCTTTGAAACACTCCACGTACTAAAAACTGTAGTCTACATATGAGGGAAAAAATGAACAATTCATGTAATTGTTTTAAGATGCTGTCCAGATTACTCGCAGGGATTGTGGCTATAAGACGTAGCCAGTAGAGTAACCGGCCTAACTATGCATTTCCAATCACTATTTTCCATTGTAGCCCTTTGAAAACGGTGATAAAACTTAAACATAGACATACTTTAATAGATACACTTGAGTACAGGTGGTCTAATAGTGTTTGGGATACATAGAATTTGCAGCTCCATTTATTTGCAGCTATCATAATTCTTCCCCTGCCCCTTCTCCAAGAAACAAAGAAACTAACCAACCAGAGCTCTGGCTTGGTTTCATTGACAGCTTGCTTTAGTGACTAAACAACCACAGCCCCCCACACACTACTCCACAACCAAACTACTTCTGGGTTACAGAAAATATTCTGTATGCTGTATAGTGTATACGTTTCCTTCATCAATTCCTAGATGATAGCACAAATGGTGAAAAGTGTGCTCATAGAAGGCGTCACAAGGCGACACTCGTAGCAGACCGGAAGCTTTGAGAACATAGACAATGGGCGCGTTCGACATTGCAGCCGTCTTCAAATGAAGTCATGATCCACTGATCTACAAATCACCTTGCGTCATAAATAACTACTCAATATTATTTGTAGATCAGTCAGTCACAATTGACCCATGTTCACTCCTTTGATGCTCTCGAACACGGCCAATACCTTTGGCAGAGATGAATGGGAGCGTGTTTTGTGGCGTATAAGTACACACACACACTTGCCCTTGAGGAGAATTGAGCAGAATAACAAGAGGATGAGAGAAACAAATGGAAATGCTTTACTGGTACTGTTCTTGCCCTTGTGACGCTCCAGCATCAAATAGCTACCCTGGATTTAAATGTCCTCATGCATTATTAAGGTTCTATGCTGTGTATTTGTGAACAGAAAGGTATTTGTGAATACAAAAACAAAACAAAATCAGAGGTAGCTCCAACGTAATGACTGACTATTAGTGAGAGTGAGTAGGCTTGTGTGACTGTGTGTAATCATACACTGCCATGCATAAAGCAGCACTTGCATGACACGCACAAAAACCACACAATGCACTGTATATAGGTAAGCGTACATATCAAATATAGGCAGAATTTCCATGTATGTATGGTTCTGAAGTAAATTCTGCTGTTTGTATCAATCAATTGCCATCACTTTGCATGTTCCAGTCAACAGCTGGAACATGTACCCAGTCTCAGGTCGCTGCGTCTGACCTACCGAAGGCACACACACACACACACACACACACACACACACACACACACACACACACACACACACACACACACACACACACACACACACACACACACACACACACACACACACACACACACACACACAGGGCAGGGCAGGGGAATTCCTAACACACACACTTCCATATCCCCCTTGCACCCAACATCCCACCTATCCCCCCCCCCCCCTAACCCCCACACCATCTCCCTCCCTCAATCTCTCCTCACAAACTAACACTCACACCATCCATAACACGTCTAACCACGTTCTTATAGCTCCCACCTCATACTCTCCTCCCACCCCTCCTATGACCTTTCATCCACCTCTCCACCTCCATGAAAGGTCAAAGATCACCAAAATGTGTTAATTTAGGAGACCTCGCTGCCGAACACCTCCAGCACCAGCGGGGTGAGCTGCATGCTGTGCTCTGGCTGGAAGGACAGCGAGCGGTACTGCTTGGAGTGCTCCTCGTTCAGGCTGCGCAGGTCCGCCAGCTTCTGAATCATCCTAGCGTACACCAGGCGGCCGCCCGGGTGGTGCAGCCGGATGTAGGCCTGCAGCGTCTCTGACAGACGGTCCTGCAGTGCCTCGATGCGCCCGTGGTCCTGCACGCCAGGACGGTCTGCAGGGAGAGAGACACAGATGTTAAAACTTTATGTCTCATCTCCAGCACCACAGTGTCTATTATGTGAATGGAGGGAGGACATAGGCGGTAAGACTTCAAAGGGACACTTCATCCCTTTTGAACGTCATATTCATCATCTCCAGCACCATACAAGACAGTGTTTACATTTGAAGGAAGGGAGTAGACATGGCTGCTAAGACTTGACAAGACAGTGTTTATATTTGAAGGAAGGGAGTAGACATGGCTGCTAAGACTTGACAAGACAGTGTTTACATTTGAAGGAAGGGAGTAGACATGGCTGCTAAGACTTGACAAGACAGTGTTTACATTTGAAGGAAGGGAGTAGACATGGCTGCTAAGACTTGACAAGACAGTGTTTATATTTGAAGGAAGGGAGTAGACATGGCTGCTAAGACTTGACAAGACAGTGTTTATATTTGAAGGAAGGGAGTAGACATGGCTGCTAAGACTTGACAAGACAGTGTTTACATTTGAAGGAAGGGAGTAGACATGGCTGGTAAGACTTGACAAGACAGTGTTTACATTTGAAGGAAGGGAGTAGACATGGCTGCTAAGACTTGACAAGACAGTGTTTATATTTGAAGGAAGGGAGTAGACATGGCTGCTAAGACTTGACAAGACAGTGTTTATATTTGAAGGAAGGGAGTAGACATGGCTGCTAAGACTTGACAAGACAGTGTTTACATTTGAAGGAAGGGAGTAGACATGGCTGCTAAGACTTGACAAGACAGTGTTTACAATTGAAGGAAGGGAGTAGACATGGCTGGTAAGACTTGACAAGACAGTGTTTGCATTTGAAGGAAGGGAGTAGACATGGCTGGTAAGACTTGACAAGACAGTGTTTACATTTGAAGGAAGGGAGTAAACATGGCTGGTAAGACTTTAAAGCCCATAGCCATGAGAAAAAGTGTGTGTTATCCTTATACCTAAAACTAAGCATATGTGTGGTTTCATGACAAAATACATCAATTTGGCTAATATTATGTCACGTACAAAAACAGGCATGCCATACTTGAATGTAGATTTTAGCCAACGGTAAATGGGAAATCTACATACACACAAATGTTCAAAATCGATTCATACCATGTCATGTACAAACACAGGCACACCATGCATGTATACGCACACGTTATCATCAACCCCACTGACGAAAATAAATGGACAAGATACACACTCACACACACATGCGTAAGCAGCCACTGAGACTGGAGTGTGTTGACTTCAGCACAGACACACAAGAACACTCACACACACACACACACAGTGTGTACCTGGGGAGAGGAGGCAGATGGCCATGAGTAGCACATGTTCCTCCTCGTGGAGGTTGAGTTTCTTTAGGCCCACCTGGAATTTAACCAGTGGCTCCAGCAGCTCCAGAGTGTGGCCCGCTGCAGGAGGCAACCCATACATACACACACACAAATACACGTTGATCAGATAGCAATCACAATATATCTTTATATACTTGCCTAAACCTAAGGATGTGTGGTTTCACGAGATAAGACATGTATTCATATTATACTATGTACTGTACAGTGCCTTCAGAAAGAATTCAGACCCCTTGACTTTTTCCACATTTTGTTACGTTACAGCCTTATTCTAAAATTGATTAAATAAATAAAAATACTCAGCATTTATACACAACACCCCATGATGGCAAAGCGGGAAAAACGTTTATAGATATGCCTTATTTACATAAGTATTCAGACCCTTTGCCATGAGACTCGAAATTGAGCTGGTGCATCCTTGGTGCATCCTTGTTTCAAATTGATCATCCTTGAAATGTTTCTACAACTTGATTGGAGTCCATCTCTGGTAAATTCAATTGATTGGACATGATTTGGAAAGGTGCACACCTTTCTATATAAGGTCCCACAGTTGACAGTGCATGTCAGAGTACAAACCAAGCCATGAGGTCCAAGGAATTGTCAGTAGAGCTCCGAGACAGAAAAACATTTCTGCAGCATTGAAGGTCCCCAAGAACACAGTTGGCTCCCACATTCTTAAATGGAAGAAGTTTGGAACCACCAAGACTCTTCCTAGAGCTGGCCGCCCGGCCAAACTGAGCAGTAGGGGGAGAAGGGCCTTGGTCAGGGAGGTGAACAAGAACCCGATGGTCACTCTAACAGAGCTCTAGAGTTCCTCTGTGGAGATGGGAGAACCTTCCAGATGAAAAACAATCTCTGCAGCACTCCACCAATCAGGCTTTTATGGTAGAGTGGTCAGACGGAAGCCACTCCTCAGTAAAAGGCTCAAGACAGCCCGCTTGGAATTTGCCAAAAGGCACCTCAGACCATGAGATACAAGATACTCTGGCCTGAATGCCAAGCGTCACATCTGGAGGAAACTTGGCACCATCCCTACTGTGAAACATGGTGGTGGCAGCATCATGCTGTGGGGATGTTTTTCAGTGGCAGGGACTGGGAGACTAGTCAGGATTGAGGCAAAGATTAATGGAGCAAAGTACAGAGAGATCCTGCTCCAGAGTGCTCAGGACCTCAGACTGGGGCGAAGGTTCACCTTCCAACAGGACAACGAACCTAAGCACACAGCCAAGACAGAGGAGGAGTGGCTTCGGGAAAAGCCTCTGAATGTTCTTGAGTGGGCCAGCCAGACCCCGGACTTGAACACGATCGAACATCTCTGGAGAGACCTCAAAATAGCTGTGCATCAACACTCCCCATCCAACCTGACAGAGTTTGAGGATCTGCAGAGAAGAATGGGAGAAACTCCCCAAATACAGGTGTCCAAACTTGTAGCGTCATACCCAAGAAGACTAGTCTGTAATCGCTGCCAAAGATGCTTCAAGAAAGTACTGAGTAACGGGTCTGAATACTTATGGTAAATGTGATATTGCGGGGGGGTTCATAAATTTGAACAAAAATTCTAAAAACCTGTTTTTGCTTTATCATTATGGGGTATTGTGTGTAGATTGATGAGGGAAAAAACTATTTAATCCATTTTAGAATAAGGCTGTAATGTAACAACATGTGGAAAAAGTCAAGGGATCTGAATACTTTCTGAAGGCAGTGTATATCATGTGTGTGATATATCATATGTCTATGTATACGAACAGTGATTGTTATCAGCTAACAGTGATTGTTATCAGCTAACAGTGATTGTTATCAGCTAACAGTGATTGTTATCAGCTAACAGTGATTATTTTAAGCTAACAGTGATTGTGATCAGCTAACAGTGATTACTTTAAGCTAACAGTGATTGTTATCAGCTAACAGTGATTGTGATCAGCTAACAGTGATTATTTTAAGATAACAGTGATTGTGATCAGCTAACAGTGATTATTTTAAGCTAACAGTGATTGTTATCAGCTAACAGTGATTATTTTAAGATAACAGTGATTGTTATCAGCTAACAGTGATTATTTTAAGCTAACAGTGATTGTGATCAGCTAACAGTGATTATTTTAAGCTAACAGTGATTGTTATCAGCTAACAGTGATTATTTTATGCTAACGGTGATTGGTATCAGCGAACAGTGATTGTTATCAGCTAACAGTGATTGTTTTAAGCTAACAGTGATTGTTATCAGCGAACAGTGATTGTTATCAGCTAACCTTGATTGTTATCAGCTAACAGTGATTATTTTACGGTAACAGTGATTGTTATCAGCTAACAGTGATTGTTATCAGCTAACAGTGATTATTTTAAGCTAACAGTGATTGTTATCAGCTAACAGTGATTGTTATCAGCTAACAGTGATTATTTTAAGCTAACAGTGATTGTTATCAGCTAACAGCGATTATTTTATGCTAACGGTGATTGGTATCAGCGAACAGTGATTGTTATCAGCTAACAGTGATTGTTTTAAGCTAACAGTGATTGTTATCAGCTAACAGTGATTGTTATCAGCTAACCTTGATTGTTATCAGCTAACCTTGATTGTTATCAGCTAACAGTGATTATTTTAAGGTAACAGTGATTGTTATCAGCTAACAGTGATTGTTATCAGCTAACCTTGATTGTTATCAGCTAACCTTGATTGTTATCAGCAAACAATGATTATTTTAAGCTAACAGTGATTGTTATCAGCTAACAGTGATTGTTATCAGCTAACAGTGATTGTTATCAGCTAACAGTGATTATTTTAAGCTAACAGTGATTGTTATCAGCTAACAGTGATTATTTTAAGGTAACAGTGATTGTTATCAGCTAACAGTGATTGTTGTCAGCTAACCTCGATTGTTATCAGCAAACAATGATTATTTTAAGCTAACGGTGATTGTTATCAGCTAACAGTGATTGTTATCAGCTAACAGTGATTATTTTAAGATAACAGTGATTGTTATCAGCTAACAGTGATTATTTTAAGCTAACAGTGATTGTTATCAGCTAACAGTGATTGTTATCAGCTAACAGTGATTATTTTAAGCTAACAGTGATTGTTATCAGCTAACAGTGATTATTTTATGCTAACGGTGATTGGTATCAGCGAACAGTGATTGTTATCAGCTAACAGTGATTGTTTTAAGCTAACAGTGATTGTTATCAGCTAACAGTGATTGTTTTCAGCTAATCTTGATTGTTATCAGCTAACAGTGATTATTTTAAGGTAACAGTGATTGTTATCAGCTAACAGTGATTGTTATCAGCTAACCTTGATTGTTATCAGCTAACCTTGATTGTTATCAACAAACAATGATTATTTTAAGCTAACAGTGATTGTTATCAGCTAACAGTGATTGTTATCAGCTAACAGTGATTGTTATCAGCTAACAGTGATTATTTTAAGCTAACAGTGATTGTTATCAGCTAACAGTGATTATTTTAAGGTAACAGTGATTGTTATCAGCTAACAGTGATTGTTGTCAGCTAACCTCGATTGTTATCAGCAAACAATTATTATTTTAAGCTAACGGTGATTGTTATCAGCTAACAGTGATTGTTATCAGCTAACAGTGATTATTTTAAGATAACAGTGATTGTTATCAGCTAACAGTGATTATTTTAAGCTAACAGTGATTGTTATCAGCTAACAGTGATTATTTTAAGCTAACAGTGATTGTTATCAGCTAACAGTGATTGTTATCAGCTAACAGTGATTATTTTAAGCTAACAGTGATTGTTATCAGCTAACCTTGATTGTTATCAGCTAACAGTGATTATTTTAAACTAACAGTGATCGTTATCAGTGATTGTTTTAAGCTAACAGTGATTGTTATCAGCTAACAGTGATTATTTTAAGCTAACAGTGATTGTTATCAGCTAACAGTGATTATTTTAAGGTAACAGTGATTGTTATCAGCTAACAGTGATTGTTGTCAGCTAACCTCGATTGTTATCAGCAAACAATGATTATTTTAAGCTAATGGTGATTGTTATCAGCTAACAGTGATTGTTATCAGCTAACAGTGATTGTTATCAGCTAACAGTGATTGTGATCAGCTAACAGTGATTACTTTAAGCTAACAGTGATTGTTATCAGCTAACAGTGATTGTGATCAGCTAACAGTGATTATTTTAAGATAACAGTGATTGTGATCAGCTAACAGTGATTATTTTAAGCTAACAGTGATTGTTATCAGCTAACAGTGATTATTTTAAGATAACAGTGATTGTTATCAGCTAACAGTGATTATTTTAAGCTAACAGTGATTGTGATCAGCTAACAGTGATTATTTTAAGCTAACAGTGATTGTTATCAGCTAACAGTGATTATTTTATGCTAACGGTGATTGGAATCAGCGAACAGTGATTGTTATCAGCTAACAGTGATTGTTTTAAGCTAACAGTGATTGTTATCAGCGAACAGTGATTGTTATCAGCTAACCTTGATTGTTATCAGCTAACAGTGATTATTTTACGGTAACAGTGATTGTTATCAGCTAACAGTGATTGTTATCAGCTAACAGTGATTATTTTAAGCTAACAGTGATTGTTATCAGCTAACAGTGATTGTTATCAGCTAACAGTGATTATTTTAAGCTAACAGTGATTGTTATCAGCTAACAGCGATTATTTTATGCTAACGGTGATTGGTATCAGCGAACAGTGATTGTTATCAGCTAACAGTGATTGTTTTAAGCTAACAGTGATTGTTATCAGCTAACAGTGATTGTTATCAGCTAACCTTGATTGTTATCAGCTAACCTTGATTGTTATCAGCTAACAGTGATTATTTTAAGGTAACAGTGATTGTTATCAGCTAACAGTGATTGTTATCAGCTAACCTTGATTGTTATCAGCTAACCTTGATTGTTATCAGCAAACAATGATTATTTTAAGCTAACAGTGATTGTTATCAGCTAACAGTGATTGTTATCAGCTAACAGTGATTATTTTAAGCTAACAGTGATTGTTATCAGCTAACAGTGATTATTTTAAGGTAACAGTGATTGTTATCAGCTAACAGTGATTGTTGTCAGCTAACCTCGATTGTTATCAGCAAACAATGATTATTTTAAGCTAACGGTGATTGTTATCAGCTAACAGTGATTGTTATCAGCTAACAGTGATTATTTTAAGATAACAGTGATTGTTATCAGCTAACAGTGATTATTTTAAGCTAACAGTGATTGTTATCAGCTAACAGTGATTATTTTATGCTAACGGTGATTGGTATCAGCGAACAGTGATTGTTATCAGCTAACAGTGATTGTTTTAAGCTAACAGTGATTGTTATCAGCGAACAGTGATTGTTATCAGCTAACCTTGATTGTTATCAGCTAACAGTGATTATTTTACGGTAACAGTGATTGTTATCAGCTAACAGTGATTGTTATCAGCTAACAGTGATTATTTTAAGCTAACAGTGATTGTTATCAGCTAACAGTGATTGTTATCAGCTAACAGTGATTATTTTAAGCTAACAGTGATTGTTATCAGCTAACAGCGATTATTTTATGCTAACGGTGATTGGTATCAGCGAACAGTGATTGTTATCAGCTAACAGTGATTGTTTTAAGCTAACAGTGATTGTTATCAGCTAACAGTGATTGTTATCAGCTAACCTTGATTGTTATCAGCTAACCTTGATTGTTATCAGCTAACAGTGATTATTTTAAGGTAACAGTGATTGTTATCAGCTAACAGTGATTGTTATCAGCTAACCTTGATTGTTATCAGCTAACCTTGATTGTTATCAGCAAACAATGATTATTTTAAGCTAACAGTGATTGTTATCAGCTAACAGTGATTGTTATCAGCTAACAGTGATTATTTTAAGCTAACAGTGATTGTTATCAGCTAACAGTGATTATTTTAAGGTAACAGTGATTGTTATCAGCTAACAGTGATTGTTGTCAGCTAACCTCGATTGTTATCAGCAAACAATGATTATTTTAAGCTAACGGTGATTGTTATCAGCTAACAGTGATTGTTATCAGCTAACAGTGATTATTTTAAGATAACAGTGATTGTTATCAGCTAACAGTGATTATTTTAAGCTAACAGTGATTGTTATCAGCTAACAGTGATTGTTATCAGCTAACAGTGATTATTTTAAGCTAACAGTGATTGTTATCAGCTAACAGTGATTATTTTATGCTAACGGTGATTGGTATCAGCGAACAGTGATTGTTATCAGCTAACAGTGATTGTTTTAAGCTAACAGTGATTGTTATCAGCTAACAGTGATTGTTTTCAGCTAATCTTGATTGTTATCAGCTAACAGTGATTATTTTAAGGTAACAGTGATTGTTATCAGCTAACAGTGATTGTTATCAGCTAACCTTGATTGTTATCAGCTAACCTTGATTGTTATCAACAAACAATGATTATTTTAAGCTAACAGTGATTGTTATCAGCTAACAGTGATTGTTATCAGCTAACAGTGATTATTTTAAGCTAACAGTGATTGTTATCAGCTAACAGTGATTATTTTAAGGTAACAGTGATTGTTATCAGCTAACAGTGATTGTTGTCAGCTAACCTCGATTGTTATCAGCAAACAATTATTATTTTAAGCTAACGGTGATTGTTATCAGCTAACAGTGATTGTGATCAGCTAACAGTGATTATTTTAAGATAACAGTGATTGTTATCAGCTAACAGTGATTATTTTAAGCTAACAGTGATTGTTATCAGCTAACAGTGATTATTTTAAGCTAACAGTGATTGTTATCAGCTAACAGTGATTGTTATCAGCTAACAGTGATTATTTTAAGCTAACAGTGATTGTTATCAGCTAACCTTGATTGTTATCAGCTAACAGTGATTATTTTAAACTAACAGTGATCGTTATCAGTGATTGTTTTAAGCTAACAGTGATTGTTATCAGCTAACAGTGATTATTTTAAGCTAACAGTGATTGTTATCAGCTAACAGTGATTATTTTAAGGTAACAGTGATTGTTATCAGCTAACAGTGATTGTTATCAGCTAACAGTGATTATTTTAAGATAACAGTGATTGTTATCAGCTAACAGTGATTATTTTAAGCTAACAGTGATTGTTATCAGCTAACAGTGATTGTTATCAGCTAACAGTGATTATTTTAAGCTAACAGTGATTGTTATCAGCTAACAGTGATTATTTTAAGCTAACGGTGATTGGTATCAGCGAACAGTGATTGTTATCAGCTAACAGTGATTGTTATCAGCTAACAGTGATTGTTATCAGCTAACAGTGATTATTTTAAGCTAACAGTGATTGTTATCAGCTAACAGTGATTATTTTAAGCTAACAGTGATTGTTATCAGCTAACAGCGATTATTTTATGCTAACGGTGATTGGTATCAGCGAACAGTGATTGTTATCAGCTAACAGTGATTGTTTTAAGCTAACAGTGATTGTTATCAGCTAACAGTGATTGTTATCAGCTAACCTTGATTGTTATCAGCTAACAGTGATTATTTTAAGCTAACGGTGATTGTTATCAGCTAACAGTGATTGTTATCAGCTAACAGTGATTATTTTAAGATAACAGTGATTGTTATCAGCTAACAGTGATTATTTTAAGCTAACAGTGATTGTTATCAGCTAACAGTGATTATTTTAAGCTAACAGTGATTGTTATCAGCTAACAGTGATTGTTATCAGCTAACAGTGATTATTTTAAGCTAACAGTGATTGTTATCAGCTAACCTTGATTGTTATCAGCTAACAGTGATTATTTTAAACTAACAGTGATCGTTATCAGTGATTGTTTTAAGCTAACAGTGATTGTTATCAGCTAACAGTGATTATTTTAAGCTAACAGTGATTGTTATCAGCTAACAGTGATTATTTTAAGGTAACAGTGATTGTTATCAGCTAACAGTGATTGTTGTCAGCTAACCTCGATTGTTATCAGCAAACAATGATTATTTTAAGCTAACGGTGATTGTTATCAGCTAACAGTGATTGTTATCAGCTAACAGTGATTATTTTAAGATAACAGTGATTGTTATCAGCTAACAGTGATTATTTTAAGCTAACAGTGATTGTTATCAGCTAACAGTGATTGTTATCAGCTAACAGTGATTATTTTAAGCTAACAGTGATTGTTATCAGCTAACAGTGATTATTTTATGCTAACGGTGATTGGTATCAGCGAACAGTGATTGTTATCAGCTAACAGTGATTGTTTTAAGCTAACAGTGATTGTTATCAGCTAACAGTGATTGTTTTCAGCTAATCTTGATTGTTATCAGCTAACCTTGATTGTTATCAGCTAACAGTGATTATTTTAAGGTAACAGTGATTGTTATCAGCTAACAGTGATTGTTATCAGCTAACCTTGATTGTTATCAGCTAACCTTGATTGTTATCAACAAACAATGATTATTTTAAGCTAACAGTGATTGTTATCAGCTAACAGTGATTGTTATCAGCTAACAGTGATTGTTATCAGCTAACAGTGATTATTTTAAGCTAACAGTGATTGTTATCAGCTAACAGTGATTATTTTAAGGTAACAGTGATTGTTATCAGCTAACAGTGATTGTTGTCAGCTAACCTCGATTGTTATCAGCAAACAATTATTATTTTAAGCTAACGGTGATTGTTATCAGCTAACAGTGATTGTTATCAGCTAACAGTGATTATTTTAAGATAACAGTGATTGTTATCAGCTAACAGTGATTATTTTAAGCTAACAGTGATTGTTATCAGCTAACAGTGATTATTTTAAGCTAACAGTGATTGTTATCAGCTAACAGTGATTGTTATCAGCTAACAGTGATTATTTTAAGCTAACAGTGATTGTTATCAGCTAACCTTGATTGTTATCAGCTAACAGTGATTATTTTAAACTAACAGTGATCGTTATCAGTGATTGTTTTAAGCTAACAGTGATTGTTATCAGCTAACAGTGATTATTTTAAGCTAACAGTGATTGTTATCAGCTAACAGTGATTATTTTAAGGTAACAGTGATTGTTATCAGCTAACAGTGATTGTTGTCAGCTAACCTCGATTGTTATCAGCAAACAATGATTATTTTAAGCTAACGGTGATTGTTATCAGCTAACAGTGATTGTTATCAGCTAACAGTGATTATTTTAAGATAACAGTGATTGTTATCAGCTAACAGTGATTATTTTAAGCTAACAGTGATTGTTATCAGCTAACAGTGATTGTTATCAGCTAACAGTGATTATTTTAAGCTAACAGTGATTGTTATCAGCTAACAGTGATTATTTTATGCTAACGGTGATTGGTATCAGCGAACAGTGATTGTTATCAGCTAACAGTGATTGTTTTAAGCTAACAGTGATTGTTATCAGCTAACAGTGATTGTTTTCAGCTAATCTTGATTGTTATCAGCTAACCTTGATTGTTATCAGCTAACAGTGATTATTTTAAGGTAACAGTGATTGTTATCAGCTAACAGTGATTGTTATCAGCTAACCTTGATTGTTATCAGCTAACCTTGATTGTTATCAACAAACAATGATTATTTTAAGCTAACAGTGATTGTTATCAGCTAACAGTGATTGTTATCAGCTAACAGTGATTGTTATCAGCTAACAGTGATTATTTTAAGCTAACAGTGATTGTTATCAGCTAACAGTGATTATTTTAAGGTAACAGTGATTGTTATCAGCTAACAGTGATTGTTGTCAGCTAACCTCGATTGTTATCAGCAAACAATTATTATTTTAAGCTAACGGTGATTGTTATCAGCTAACAGTGATTGTTATCAGCTAACAGTGATTATTTTAAGATAACAGTGATTGTTATCAGCTAACAGTGATTATTTTAAGCTAACAGTGATTGTTATCAGCTAACAGTGATTATTTTAAGCTAACAGTGATTGTTATCAGCTAACAGTGATTGTTATCAGCTAACAGTGATTATTTTAAGCTAACAGTGATTGTTATCAGCTAACCTTGATTGTTATCAGCTAACAGTGATTATTTTAAACTAACAGTGATCGTTATCAGTGATTGTTTTAAGCTAACAGTGATTGTTATCAGCTAACAGTGATTATTTTAAGCTAACAGTGATTGTTATCAGCTAACAGTGATTATTTTAAGCTAACAGTGATTGTTATCGGCTAACAGTGATTATTTTAAGCTAACAGTGATTGTTATCAGCTAACAGTGATTGTTATCAGCTAACAGTGATTATTTTAAGCTAACAGTGATTGTTATCAGCTAACAGTGATTATTTTATGCTAACGGTGATTGGTATCAGCGAACAGTGATTGTTATCAGCTAACAGTGATTGTTTTAAGCTAACAGTGATTGTTATCAGCTAACAGTGATTGTTATCAGCTAACCTTGATTGTTATCAGCTAACCTTGATTGTTATCAGCTAACAGTGATTGTTATCAGCTAACAGTGATTGTTATCAGCTAACCTTGATTGTTATCAGCTAACCTTGATTGTTATCAACAAACAATGATTATTTTAAGCTAACAGTGATTGTTATCAGCTAACAGTGATTGTTATCAGCTAACAGTGATTATTTTAAGCTAACAGTGATTGTTATCAGCTAACAGTGATTATTTTAATATAACAGTGATTGTTATCAGCTAACAGTGATTATTTTAAGCTAACAGTGATTGTTATCAGCTAACAGTGATTATTTTAAGCTAACAGTGATTGTTATCAGCTAACAGTGATTGTTATCAGCTAACAGTGATTATTTTAAGCTAACAGTGATTGTTATCAGCTAACCTTGATTGTTATCAGCTAACAGTGATTATTTTAAACTAACAGTGATTGTTATCAGCTAACAGTGATTATTTTATGCTAACGGTGATTGGTATCAGCGAACAGTGATTGTTATCAGCTAACAGTGATTGTTTTAAGCTAACAGTGATTGTTATCAGCTAACAGTGATTGTTATCAGCTAACCTTGATTGTTATCAGCTAACCTTGATTGTTATCAGCTAACAGTGATTATTTTAAGGTAACAGTGATTGTTATCAGCTAACAGTGATTGTTATCAGCTAACCTTGATTGTTATCAGCTAACCTTGATTGTTATCAACAAACAATGATTATTTTAAGCTAACAGTGATTGTTATCAGCTAACAGTGATTGTTATCAGCTAACAGTGATTGTTATCAGCTAACAGTGATTATTTTAAGTTGACAGTGATTGTTATCAGCTAACAGTGATTATTTTAAGGTAACAGTGATTGTTATCAGCTAACAGTGATTGTTGTCAGCTAACCTCGATTGTTATCAGCAAACAATGATTATTTTAAGCTAACGGTGATTGTTATCAGCTAACAGTGATTGTTATCAGCTAACAGTGATTATTTTAAGATAACAGTGATTGTTATCAGCTAACAGTGATTATTTTAAGCTAACAGTGATTGTTATCAGCTAACAGTGATTATTTTAAGCTAACAGTGATTGTTATCAGCTAACAGTGATTGTTATCAGCTAACAGTGATTATTTTAAGCTAACAGTGATTGTTATCAGCTAACCTTGATTGTTATCAGCTAACAGTGATTATTTTAAACTAACAGTGATCGTTATCAGTGATTGTTTTAAGCTAACAGTGATTGTTATCAGCTAACAGTGATTGTTATCAGCTAACCTTGATTGTTATCAGCTAACAGTGATTATTTTAAACTAACAGTGATCGTTATCAATGATTGTTATCAGCTAACAGTGATTGTTATCAGCTAACAGTGATTATTTTAAGCTAACAGTGATTGTTATCAGCTAACAGTGATTATTTTATGCTAACGGTGATTGGTATCAGCGAACAGTGATTGTTATCAGCTAACAGTGATTGTTTTAAGCTAACAGTGATTGTTATCAGCTAACCTTGATTGTTATCAGCTAACCTTGATTGTTATCAGCTAACAGTGATTGTTATCAGCTAACCTTGATTGTTATCAGCTAACCTTGATTGTTATCAACAAACAATGATTATTTTAAGCTAACAGTGATTGTTATCAGCTAACAGTGATTGTTATCAGCTAACAGTGATTATTTTAAGCTAACAGTGATTGTTATCAGCGAACAGTGATTGTTATCAGCTAACAGTGATTGTTTTAAGCTAACAGTGATTGTTATCAGCTAACAGTGATTGTTATCAGCTAACCTTGATTGTTATCAGCTAACCTTGATTGTTATCAGCTAACAGTGATTATTTTAAGGTAACAGTGATTGTTATCAGCTAACAGTGATTGTTATCAGCTAACCTTGATTGTTATCAGCTAACCTTGATTGTTATCAACAAACAATTATTATTTTAAGCTAACAGTGATTGTTATCAGCTAACAGTGATTGTTATCAGCTAACAGTGATTATTTTAAGCTAACAGTGATTGTTATCAGCTAACAGTGATTATTTTAATATAACAGTGATTGTTATCAGCTAACAGTGATTATTTTAAGCTAACAGTGATTGTTATCAGCTAACAGTGATTATTTTAAGCTAACAGTGATTGTTATCAGCTAACAGTGATTGTTATCAGCTAACAGTGATTATTTTAAGCTAACAGTGATTGTTATCAGCTAACCTTGATTGTTATCAGCTAACAGTGATTATTTTAAACTAACAGTGATTGTTATCAGCTAACAGTGATTATTTTATGCTAACGGTGATTGGTATCAGCGAACAGTGATTGTTATCAGCTAACAGTGATTGTTTTAAGCTAACAGTGATTGTTATCAGCTAACAGTGATTGTTATCAGCTAACCTTGATTGTTATCAGCTAATTGTTATCAGCTAACAGTGATTATTTTAAGGTAACAGTGATTGTTATCAGCTAACAGTGATTGTTATCAGCTAACCTTGATTGTTATCAGCTAACCTTGATTGTTATCAACAAACAATGATTATTTTAAGCTAACAGTGATTGTTATCAGCTAACAGTGATTGTTATCAGCTAACAGTGATTGTTATCAGCTAATAGTGATTATTTTAAGCTGACAGTGATTGTTATCAGCTAACAGTGATTATTTTAAGGTAACAGTGATTGTTATCAGCTAACAGTGATTGTTGTCAGCTAACCTCGATTGTTATCAGCAAACAATGATTATTTTAAGCTAACGGTGATTGTTATCAGCTAACAGTGATTGTTATCAGCTAACAGTGATTATTTTAAGATAACAGTGATTGTTATCAGCTAACAGTGATTATTTTAAGCTAACAGTGATTGTTATCAGCTAACAGTGATTATTTTAAGCTAACAGTGATTGTTATCAGCTAACAGTGATTGTTATCAGCTAACAGTGATTATTTTAAGCTAACAGTGATTGTTATCAGCTAACCTTGATTGTTATCAGCTAACAGTGATTATTTTAAACTAACAGTGATCGTTATCAGTGATTGTTTTAAGCTAACAGTGATTGTTATCAGCTAACAGTGATTGTTATCAGCTAACCTTGATTGTTATCAGCTAACAGTGATTATTTTAAACTAACAGTGATCGTTATCAGTGATTGTTATCAGCTAACAGTGATTGTTATCAGCTAACAGTGATTATTTTAAGCTAACAGTGATTGTTATCAGCTAACAGTGATTATTTTATGCTAACGGTGATTGGTATCAGCGAACAGTGATTGTTATCAGCTAACAGTGATTGTTTTAAGCTAACAGTGATTGTTATCAGCTAACCTTGATTGTTATCAGCTAACCTTGATTGTTATCAGCTAACAGTGATTGTTATCAGCTAACCTTGATTGTTATCAGCTAACCTTGATTGTTATCAACAAACAATGATTATTTTAAGCTAACAGTGATTGTTATCAGCTAACAGTGATTGTTATCAGCTAACAGTGATTATTTTAAGCTAACAGTGATTGTTATCAGCGAACAGTGATTGTTATCAGCTAACAGTGATTGTTTTAAGCTAACAGTGATTGTTATCAGCTAACAGTGATTGTTATCAGCTAACCTTGATTGTTATCAGCTAACAGTGATTATTTTAAGGTAACAGTGATTGTTATCAGCTAACAGTGATTGTTATCAGCTACCCTTGATTGTTATCAGCTAACCTTGATTGTTATCAACAAACAATGATTATTTTAAGCTAACAGTGATTGTTATCAGCTAACAGTGATTGTTATCAGCTAACAGTGATTGTTATCAGCTAACAGTGATTATTTTAAGCTGACAGTGATTGTTATCAGCTAACAGTGATTATTTTAAGGTAACAGTGATTGTTATCAGCTAACAGTGATTGTTGTCAGCTAACCTCGATTGTTATCAGCAAACAATGATTATTTTAAGCTAACGGTGATTGTTATCAGCTAACAGTGATTGTTATCAGCTAACAGTGATTATTTTAAGATAAAAGTGATTGTTATCAGCTAACAGTGATTATTTTAAGCTAACAGTGATTGTTATCAGCTAACAGTGATTATTTTAAGCTAACAGTGATTGTTATCAGCTAACAGTGATTGTTATCAGCTAACAGTGATTATTTTAAGCTAACAGTGATTGTTATCAGCTAACCTTGATTGTTATCAGCTAACAGTGATTATTTTAAACTAACAGTGATCGTTATCAGTGATTGTTTTAAGCTAACAGTGATTGTTATCAGCTAACAGTGATTATTTTAAGCTAACAGTGATTGTTATCGGCTAACAGTGATTATTTTAAGATAACAGTGATTGTTATCAGCTAACAGTGATTGTTATCAGCTAACAGTGATTATTTTAAGCTAACAGTGATTGTTATCAGCTAACAGTGATTATTTTATGCTAACGGTGATTGGTATCAGCGAACAGTGATTGTTATCAGCTAACAGTGATTGTTTTAAGCTTGTTTTAGCTAACAGTGATTGTTATCAGCTAACAGTGATTGTTATCAGCTAACCTTGATTGTTATCAGCTAACAGTGATTGTTATCAGCTAACCTTGATTGTTATCAGCTAACCTTGATTGTTATCAACAAACAATGATTATTTTAAGCTAACAGTGATTGTTATCAGCTAACAGTGATTGTTATCAGCTAACAGTGATTGTTATCAGCTAACAGTGATTATTTTAAGCTAACAGTGATTGTTATCAGCTAACAGTGATTATTTTAAGATAACAGTGATTGTTATCAGCTAACAGTGATTATTTTAAGCTAACAGTGATTGTTATCAGCTAACAGTGATTATTTTAAGATAACAGTGATTGTTATCAGCTAACAGTGATTATTTTAAGCTAACAGTGATTGTTATCAGCTAACAGTGATTATTTTAAGCTAACAGTGATTGTTATCAGCTAACAGTGATTGTTATCAGCTAACAGTGATTATTTTAAGCTAACAGTGATTGTTATCAGCTAACCTTGATTGTTATCAGCTAACAGTGATTATTTTAAACTAACAGTGATCGTTATCAGTGATTGTTTTAAGCTAACAGTGATTGTTATCAGCTAACAGTGATTATTTTAAGCTAACAGTGATTGTTATCAGCTAACAGTGATTATTTTAAGCTAACAGTGATTGTTATCAGCTAACAGTGATTATTTTAAGCTAACAGTGATTGTTATCGGCTAACAGTGATTATTTTAAGCTAACAGTGATTGTTATCAGCTAACAGTGATTGTTATCAGCTAACAGTGATTATTTTAAGCTAACAGTGATTGTTATCAGCTAACAGTGATTATTTTAAGCTAACAGTGATTATTTTAAGCTAACAGTGATTGTTATCAGCTAACAGTGATTATTTTAAGCTAACAGTGATTGTTTTAAGCTAACAGTGATTGTTATCAGCTAACAGTGATTGTTTTAAGCTAACGGTGATTGTTATCAGCTAACAGTGATTATTTTAAGCTAACAGTGATTGTTATCAGCTAACAGTGATTGTTATCAGCTAACAGTGATTATTTTAAGCTAACAGTGATTGTTATCAGCTAACAGTGATTATTTTAAGCTAACAGTGATTGTTATCAGCTAACAGTGATTATTTTAAGATAACAGTGATTGTTATCAGCTAACAGTGATTATTTTAAGCTAACAGTGATTGTTATCAGCTAACAGTGATTATTTTAAGCTAACAGTGATTGTTATCAGCTAACAGTGATTGTTATCAGCTAACAGTGATTATTTTAAGCTAACAGTGATTGTTATCAGCTAACCTTGATTGTTATCAGCTAACAGTGATTATTTTAAACTAACAGTGATCTAACAGTTGTTATCAGCTAACAGTGATTGTTTTAAGCTAACAGTGATTGTTATCAGCTAACAGTGATTATTTTAAGCTAACAGTGATTGTTATCAGCTAACAGTGATTATTTTAAGCTATTATTTTAAGTGATTGTTATCAGCTAACAGTGATTATTTTAAGCTAACAGTGATTGTTATCAGCTAACAGTGATTATTTTAAGCTAACAGTGATTGTTATCAGCTAACAGTGATTGTTATCAGCTAACAGTGATTATTTTAAGCTAACAGTGATTGTTATCAGCTAACAGTGATTATTTTAAGCTAACAGTGATTATTTTAAGCTAACAGTGATTGTTATCAGCTAACAGTGATTATTTTAAGCTAACAGTGATTGTTTTAAGCTAACAGTGATTGTTATCAGCTAACAGTGATTGTTTTAAGCTAACGGTGATTGTTATCAGCTAACAGTGATTATTTTAAGCTAACAGTGATTGTTATCAGCTAACAGTGATTGTTATCAGCTAACAGTGATTATTTTAAGCTAACAGTGATTGTTATCAGCTAACAGTGATTATTTTAAGCTAACAGATTGATCATCAGTGATAACAGTGATTATTTTATCAGCTAACAGTGATTGTTATCAGCTAACAGTGATTGTTATCAGCTAACAGTGATTGTTTTAAGCTAACAGTGATTGTTATCAGCTAACAGTGATTGTTATCAGCTAACCTTGATTGTTATCAGCTAACAGTGATTATTTTAAGGTAACAGTGATTGTTATCAGCTAACAGTGATTGTTATCAGCTACCCTTGATTGTTATCAGCTAACCTTGATTGTTATCAACAAACAATGATTATTTTAAGCTAACAGTGATTGTTATCAGCTAACAGTGATTGTTATCAGCTAACAGTGATTGTTATCAGCTAACAGTGATTATTTTAAGCTGACAGTGATTGTTATCAGCTAACAGTGATTATTTTAAGGTAACAGTGATTGTTATCAGCTAACAGTGATTGTTGTCAGCTAACCTCGATTGTTATCAGCAAACAATGATTATTTTAAGCTAACGGTGATTGTTATCAGCTAACAGTGATTGTTATCAGCTAACAGTGATTATTTTAAGATAAAAGTGATTGTTATCAGCTAACAGTGATTATTTTAAGCTAACAGTGATTGTTATCAGCTAACAGTGATTATTTTAAGCTAACAGTGATTGTTATCAGCTAACAGTGATTGTTATCAGCTAACAGTGATTATTTTAAGCTAACAGTGATTGTTATCAGCTAACCTTGATTGTTATCAGCTAACAGTGATTATTTTAAGGTAACAGTGATTGTTATCAGCTAACAGTGATTGTTATCAGCTAACCCTTGATTGTTATCAGCTAACCTTGATTGTTATCAACAAACAATGATTATTTTAAGCTAACAGTGATTGTTATCAGCTAACAGTGATTGTTATCAGCTAACAGTGATTGTTATCAGCTAACAGTGATTATTTTAAGCTGACAGTGATTGTTATCAGCTAACAGTGATTATTTTAAGGTAACAGTGATTGTTATCAGCTAACAGTGATTGTTGTCAGCTAACCTCGATTGTTATCAGCAAACAATGATTATTTTAAGCTAACGGTGATTGTTATCAGCTAACAGTGATTGTTATCAGCTAACAGTGATTATTTTAAGATAAAAGTGATTGTTATCAGCTAACAGTGATTATTTTAAGCTAACAGTGATTGTTATCAGCTAACAGTGATTATTTTAAGCTAACAGTGATTGTTATCAGCTAACAGTGATTGTTATCAGTGATTATTTTAAGCTAACAGTGATTGTTATCAGCTAACCTTGATTGTTATCAGCTAACAGTGATTATTTTAAGGTAACAGTGATTGTTATCAGCTAACAGTGATTGTTATCAGCTACCCTTGATTGTTATCAGCTAACCTTGATTGTTATCAACAAACAATGATTATTTTAAGCTAACAGTGATTGTTATCAGCTAACAGTGATTGTTATCAGCTAACAGTGATTGTTATCAGCTAACAGTGATTATTTTAAGCTGACAGTGATTGTTATCAGCTAACAGTGATTATTTTAAGGTAACAGTGATTGTTATCAGCTAACAGTGATTGTTGTCAGCTAACCTCGATTGTTATCAGCAAACAATGATTATTTTAAGCTAACAATGATTATTTTAAGTGATTGTTATCAGCTAACAGTGATTGTTATCAGCTAACAGTGATTATTTTAAGATAAAAGTGATTGTTATCAGCTAACAGTGATTATTTTAAGCTAACAGTGATTGTTATCAGCTAACAGTGATTATTTTAAGCTAACAGTGATTATTTTAAGATAAAAGTGATTGTTATCAGCTAACAGTGATTATTTTAAGCTAACAGTGATTGTTATCAGCTAACAGTGATTATTTTAAGCTAACAGTGATTATTTTAAACTAACAGTGATCGTTATCAGTGATTGTTTTAAGCTAACAGTGATTGTTATCAGCTAACAGTGATTATTTTAAGCTAACAGTGATTGTTATCGGCTAACAGTGATTATTTTAAGATAACAGTGATTGTTATCAGCTAACAGTGATTGTTATCAGCTAACAGTGATTATTTTAAGCTAACAGTGATTGTTATCAGCTAACAGTGATTATTTTATGCTAACGGTGATTGGTATCAGCGAACAGTGATTGTTATCAGCTAACAGTGATTGTTTTAAGCTAACAGTGATTGTTATCAGCTAACAGTGATTGTTATCAGCTAACCTTGATTGTTATCAGCTAACAGTGATTGTTATCAGCTAACCTTGATTGTTATCAGCTAACCTTGATTGTTATCAACAAACAATGATTATTTTAAGCTAACAGTGATTGTTATCAGCTAACAGTGATTGTTATCAGCTAACAGTGATTGTTATCAGCTAACAGTGATTATTTTAAGCTAACAGTGATTGTTATCAGCTAACAGTGATTATTATAAGATAACAGTGATTGTTATCAGCTAACAGTGATTATTTTAAGCTAACAGTGATTGTTATCAGCTAACAGTGATTATTTTAAGATAACAGTGATTGTTATCAGCTAACAGTGATTATTTTAAGCTAACAGTGATTGTTATCAGCTAACAGTGATTATTTTAAGCTAACAGTGATTGTTATCAGCTAACAGTGATTGTTATCAGCTAACAGTGATTATTTTAAGCTAACAGTGATTGTTATCAGCTAACCTTGATTGTTATCAGCTAACAGTGATTATTTTAAACTAACAGTGATCGTTATCAGTGATTGTTTTAAGCTAACAGTGATTGTTATCAGCTAACAGTGATTATTTTAAGCTAACAGTGATTGTTATCAGCTAACAGTGATTATTTTAAGCTAACAGTGATTGTTATCAGCTAACAGTGATTATTTTAAGCTAACAGTGATTGTTATCGGCTAACAGTGATTATTTTAAGCTAACAGTGATTGTTATCAGCTAACAGTGATTGTTATCAGCTAACAGTGATTATTTTAAGCTAACAGTGATTGTTATCAGCTAACAGTGATTATTTTAAGCTAACAGTGATTATTTTAAGCTAACAGTGATTGTTATCGGCTAACAGTGATTATTTTAAGCTAACAGTGATTGTTTTAAGCTAACAGTGATTGTTATCAGCTAACAGTGATTGTTTTAAGCTAACGGTGATTGTTATCAGCTAACAGTGATAACAGTGATTGTTAAGCTAACAGTGATTGTTATCAGCTATATTTTAAGCTAACAGTGATTGTTATCAGCTAACAGTGATTGTTATCAGCTAACAGTGATTATTTTAAGCTAACAGTGATTGTTATCAGCTAACAGTGATTATTTTAAGCTAACAGTGATTGTTATCAGCTAACAGTGATTATTTTAAGATAACAGTGATTGTTATCAGCTAACAGTGATTATTTTAAGCTAACAGTGATTGTTATCAGCTAACAGTGATTATTTTAAGCTAACAGTGATTGTTATCAGCTAACAGTGATTGTTATCAGCTAACAGTGATTATTTTAAGCTAACAGTGATTGTTATCAGCTAACCTTGATTGTTATCAGCTAACAGTGATTATTTTAAACTAACAGTGATCGTTATCAGTGATTGTTTTAAGCTAACAGTGATTGTTATCAGCTAACAGTGATTATTTTAAGCTAACAGTGATTGTTATCAGCTAACAGTGATTATTTTAAGCTAACAGTGATTGTTATCAGCTAACAGTGATTATTTTAAGCTAACAGTGATTGTTATCGGCTAACAGTGATTATTTTAAGCTAACAGTGATTGTTATCAGCTAACAGTGATTGTTATCAGCTAACAGTGATTATTTTAAGCTAACAGTGATTGTTATCAGCTAACAGTGATTATTTTAAGCTAACAGTGATTATTTTAAGCTAACAGTGATTGTTATCGGCTAACAGTGATTATTTTAAGCTAACAGTGATTGTTTTAAGCTAACAGTGATTGTTATCAGCTAACAGTGATTGTTTTAAGCTAACGGTGATTGTTATCAGCTAACAGTGATTATTTTAAGCTAACAGTGATTGTTATCAGCTAACAGTGATTGTTATCAGCTAACAGTGATTATTTTAAGCTAACAGTGATTGTTATCAGCTAACAGTGATTATTTTAAGCTAACAGTGATTGTTATCAGCTAACAGTGATTATTTTAAGCTAACAGTGATTGTTATCAGCTAACAGTGATTGTTATCAGCTAACAGTGATTGTTTTAAGCTAACAGTGATTGTTATCAGCTAACAGTGATTGTTATCAGCTAACCTTGATTGTTATCAGCTAACAGTGATTATTTTAAGGTAACAGTGATTGTTATCAGCTAACAGTGATTGTTATCAGCTACCCTTGATTGTTATCAGCTAACCTTGATTGTTATCAACAAACAATGATTATTTTAAGCTAACAGTGATTGTTATCAGCTAACAGTGATTGTTATCAGCTAACAGTGATTGTTATCAGCTAACAGTGATTATTTTAAGCTGACAGTGATTGTTATCAGCTAACAGTGATTATTTTAAGGTAACAGTGATTGTTATCAGCTAACAGTGATTGTTGTCAGCTAACCTCGATTGTTATCAGCAAACAATGATTATTTTAAGCTAACGGTGATTGTTATCAGCTAACAGTGATTGTTATCAGCTAACAGTGATTATTTTAAGATAAAAGTGATTGTTATCAGCTAACAGTGATTATTTTAAGCTAACAGTGATTGTTATTGTTATCAGTGATTATTTTAAGCTAACAGTGATTGCTAACAGTGATTATTTTAAGCTAACAGTGATTGTTATCAGCTAACAGTGATTGTTATCAGCTAACAGTGATTATTTTAAGCTAACAGTGATTGTTATCAGCTAACCTTGATTGTTATCAGCTAACAGTGATTATTTTAAACTAACAGTGATCGTTATCAGTGATTGTTTTAAGCTAACAGTGATTGTTATCAGCTAACAGTGATTATTTTAAGCTAACAGTGATTGTTATCGGCTAACAGTGATTATTTTAAGATAACAGTGATTGTTATCAGCTAACAGTGATTATTTTATGCTAACTAACAGTGATTGTTATCAGCTAACCTTGATTGTTATCAGCTAACAGTGATTATTTTAAGGTAACAGTGATTGTTATCAGCTAACAGTGATTGTTATCAGCTACCCTTGATTGTTATCAGCTAACCTTGATTGTTATCAGCTAACAGTGATTGTTATCAGCTAACCTTGATTGTTATCAGCTAACCTTGATTGTTATCAACAAACAATGATTATTTTAAGCTAACAGTGATTGTTATCAGCTAACAGTGATTGTTATCAGCTAACAGTGATTGTTATCAGCTAACAGTGATTATTTTAAGCTAACAGTGATTGTTATCAGCTAACAGTGATTATTTTAAGATAACAGTGATTGTTATCAGCTAACAGTGATTATTTTAAGCTAGCAGTGATTGTTATCAGCTAACAGTGATTATTTTAAGATAACAGTGATTGTTATCAGCTAACAGTGATTATTTTAAGCTAACAGTGATTGTTATCAGCTAACAGTGATTATTTTAAGCTAACAGTGATTGTTATCAGCTAACAGTGATTGTTATCAGCTAACAGTGATTATTTTAAGCTAACAGTGATTGTTATCAGCTAACCTTGATTGTTATCAGCTAACAGTGATTATTTTAAACTAACAGTGATCATTATCAGTGATTGTTTTAAGCTAACAGTGATTGTTATCAGCTAACAGTGATTATTTTAAGCTAACAGTGATTGTTATCAGCTAACAGTGATTATTTTAAGCTAACAGTGATTGTTATCAGCTAACAGTGATTATTTTAAGCTAACAGTGATTGTTATCGGCTAACAGTGATTATTTTAAGCTAACAGTGATTGTTATCAGCTAACAGTGATTGTTATCAGCTAACAGTGATTATTTTAAGCTAACAGTGATTGTTATCAGCTAACAGTGATTATTTTAAGCTAACAGTGATTATTTTAAGCTAACAGTGATTGTTATCGGCTAACAGTGATTATTTTAAGCTAACAGTGATTGTTTTAAGCTAACAGTGATTGTTATCAGCTAACAGTGATTGTTTTAAGCTAACGGTGATTGTTATCAGCTAACAGTGATTATTTTTAGCTAACAGTGATTGTTATCAGCTAACAGTGATTGTTATCAGCTAACAGTGATTATTTTAAGCTAACAGTGATTGTTATCAGCTAACAGTGATTATTTTAAGCTAACAGTGATTGTTATCAGCTAACAGTGATTATTTTAAGCTAACAGTGATTGTTATCAGCTAACAGTGATTGTTATCAGCTAACAGTGATTGTTTTAAGCTAACAGTGATTGTTATCGGCTAACAGTGATTATTTTAAGCTAACAGTGATTGTTATCAGCTAACAGTGATTATTTTAAGCTAACAGTGATTGTTATCAGCTAACAGTGATTATTTTAAGCTAACAGTGATTGTTATCAGCAAACTGTGATTATTTTCAGCAAACAGTGATTGTCATCTCAAAGTAGGATCCAGGATCAGCTCTCTCATTCATTATGATTTAAACTGATCCTAAATCAACACTCCTAGATAATGGCAGGTCGGCTAGCGGTTAAGAGACTGGGTCAGTAACCCTTTTTTAATTTTATTTTTTTTTTAAATTACCTTTAAGGCAAGTCAGTTAAGAACAAATTCTTATTTTCAATGACGGCCTAGGAACAGTGGGTTAACTGCCTGTTCAGGGGCAGAACGACAGATTTGTACCTTGTCAGCTCGGGGATTTGAACTTGCAACCTTTCGGTTACTAGTCCAACACTCATTGAAAATAAGAATTTGTTCTTAACTGACTTGCCTAGTTAAATAAAGGTAAAAAAATAATAATTAAAATCTCTATTTGTAGAGTTTTTTTCCAAAACCCTATATATACATTTTCTGAAATGTTTGTAATTTAGCTGTTATTGTTTAGAGAACTTGTGAAAGAGATTGGAGTGTTTTTGCATCATATGATGCAAAACACAGTGGCTGTATTTCTTTATTCTGAAAGTTGTGTATCATGAAAACTTCATTACTGACATACAAAACATTTTAGGAATATATCAACAATGGACTAACGAAACAAATACCAAAAGATAATAAAATAATAATAATTAATATTGATTTCACATAATCAACTAATCATCAAGCTTTGATCATTTGAATCAGCTGTGAAGTGTTAGGGCAAAAAACAAAACTCACACACATTGGGGTCCCCAGGACTGAGATTGGGGAACGCTGCACTAGATGCTTTGTGAGAGAGTCTAGGTCAGGAGTGATATTCTTTGGTTGATCTGTAAAAATACCCTGGGCTTGTTTGAAAAGCAAATGAAAGCCTTGGGGGTCTGTGGATGGGTCCGACTGGCACTGCTGCTCAAGTGTCTTAGCGTTTTAGAGTACGTACTCCTAGTTGGAAAAGGTGTATCTGTGTGTGTTGTGTGTATGCATCTGTTTGTGTTATCCTTTTCCACTCACCTTCAGAAACATGGATGGTTGGAAAGGGTGTGTGTGTTAGCCTCAGTCTTACCTTTAGTGACGTCGGTGATGCAGTACTTGAAGTCGGACACACCACAGCTCCAGGACATATCCTCCAGGTTGAAGGACTGGTTTGAGCGCAGCATGATCACCTCGATGGCGCTTGACTTGAGCAGGGCAATCTGGTCCTCAGCCGTCAGCTCCCTGGAAGGATTACAACCAGGGGTGTATTCATTAGTGTACCCACGTAGCAAACAAAGCTAAACAAATGTTTCACATTGGACAAGTTCAGGTAGTCCCCCTCCCTGTTTCAGTCCGTTTCTTCTGTTTGGTACTTCATTTTTTTTATTTTTTTTATTTCACCTTTATTTAACCAGGTAGGCTAGTTGAGAACAAGTTCTCATTTGCAACTGCAACCTGGCAAAGATAAAGCATAGCAGTGTGAACAGACAACACAGAGTTACACATGGAGTAAACAATTAACAAGTCAATAACACAGTAGAAAAAAAGGGAGTCTATATACATTGTGTGCAAAACGCATGAGGAGGTAGGCGAATAATTACAATTTTGCAGATTAACACTGGAGAGATAAATGATCAGATGGTCATGTACAGGTAGAGATATTGGTGTGCAAAAGAGCAGAAAAGTAAATAAATAAAAACAGTATGGGGATGAGGTAGGTAAAAATGGGTGGGCTATTTAACGATAGACTATGTACAGCTGCAGCGATCGGTTAGCTGCTCAGATAGCAGATGTTTGAAGTTGGTGAGGGAGATAAAAGTCTCCAACTTCAGCGATTTTTGCAATTCGTTCCAGTCACAGGCAGCAGAGAACTGGAACGAAAGGCGGCCAAATGAGGTGTGGCTTTAGGGATGATCAGTGAGATACACCTGCTGGAGCGCGTGCTACGGGTGGGTGTTGCCATCGTGACCAGTGAATTGAGATAATGAATGTGGCCCAGAAAGATGGCCCCTATGAAAAGAAAGAAATCCCGTTTGACAGTGGCCATAAACAGTGGGCTTACGGTCCGGTTATGATCAGACAAAGGTTTAAAGGATGGGGTTGTAGATTTTTTAATTTAGGAGACTGTTCAGTTACTGTTTGATTGAACGTTAGAATGGGCAAAACTAGTGACCTAAGCAACTTTGAGTGTGGTATGATCGTAGGTGCCAAGCGCCCCTGTTCCAGTATCTTAGAAATGTCGAGCCTGCTGGGATTTTCACGCACAACGGTGTCTAGGATTTACCGATAATGGTGCGACAAACAAAAAACATCCAGTCAGCGGCAGTCATAGGGGCGAAAACAGTTAGTTGATGAAAGCGGTCGAAGGCAAGAATCGTGCAAGCTAACAGGTGGGCCACAAAATACAGGAGCAGTACAAAAATGGTGTGCAGAATTGCATCTCGGAACACACAACTCGTCGGTCATTGTCAGGGATGGGCTATTGCAGCAGACGACCACACCCGGTTCAATTCCTATCAGCTAAAAACAAGAAGAAGCGGCTCCAGTGGGCACATTGAGGAGGGGAAACACATTGCCTAGTCCGACGAATCCCGGCACCTGTTGCGTCATGCTGATGGCAGAGTCAGGATTTGGGGCAAGCAGCATGAGTCCATGACGCTATCCTGCCTGGTGTCAACAGTACAAGCTGGTGGTGGTGTAATGGTGTGGGGAGTGTGTTCCTGGCACAAGTTAGGTCCCTTGATCCCAAATGAGCAATGTTTGAATGCCACACCTTGTAGAATCCATGCCTCGAAGAATTCAGGTTGTTCTGAAGGCAAAGGGGGGTCCGACCTGCTACTAGATGGTTGTACCTTATGAACTGGATGTCGATTGGTTTGCATGTCGATTGGTTTGAGCGCTTGTGTTGTGCAATCGAGATAAATAGTAGTCTGGGCTTTGTAAGGCACTGTATCTCACGCATGTACAGTCGTGGCCAAAAGTTTTGAGAATGACACAAATATTAATTTTCACAAAGTCTGCTGCCTCAGTTTGTATGATGGCAATTTGCATATACTCCAGAATGTTATGAAGAGTGATCAGATGAATTGCAATTAATTGAAAAGTCCCTCTTTGCCATGCAAATGAACTGAATCCCCAAAAAACATTTCCACTGCATTTCAGCCCTGCCACAAAAGGACCAGCTGACATCATGTCAGTGATTCTCTCGTTAATACAGACGTGAGTGTTGACGAAGACGAGGCTGGAGATCACTCTGTCATGCTGATTGAGTTCTAATAACAGACTGGTAGCTTCAAAAGGAGGGTGGTGCTTGGAATCAATGTTCTTCCTCTGTCAATCATGGTTACCTGCAAGGTTACCTGAAACACGTGCCGTCATCATTGCTTTCCACAAAAAGAGCTTCACAAGCAAGGATACTGCTACCAGTAAGATTGCACCTAAATCAACCCTTTATCGGATCATCAAGAACTTCAAGGAGAGCGGTTCAATTGTTGTGAAGAAGGCTTCACAACGTCTCCTGAAGTTGATTCAGCTGCGGGATCGGGGCACCACCAGTACAGAGCTTGCTCAGGAATGGCAGTAGGCAGGTGTGAGTGCATCTGCACGCACTGTGAGGCGAAGACATTTGGAGGATGGCCTGGTGTCAAGAAGGGCAGCAAAGACGCCACATCTCTTCAGGAAAAACATCAGGGACAGACTGATATTCTGCAAAAGGTACAGGGATTGGACTGCTGAGGACTGGGGTAAAGTCATTTTCTCTGATGAATCCCCTTTCCGATTGTTTGGGGCATCTGGAAAAAAGCTTGTCCGGAGAAGACAAGGTGAGTGCTACCATCAGTCCTGTGTCATGCCAACAGTAAAGCATCCTGAGACCATTCATGTGTGGGGTTGCTTCTCAGCCAAGGGATTGGGCTCACTCACAATTTTGCCTAAGAACACAGCCATGAATAAAGAATGGTACCAACACATCCTCAGAGAGCAACTCCTCTCAACCATCCAGGAACAGTTTGGTGATGAACAATGCCTTTTCCAGCATGATGGAGCACCTTGCCATAAAGCAAAAGTTATAACTAAGTGGCTCGGGGAACAAAACATCAATATTTTGGGTCCATGGTCAGGAAACTCCCCAAACTTGTGGTCAATCCTCAAGAGGCGGGTAGACAAACAAAAACACACAAATTCTGACAAACTCCAAGCATTGATTATGACACTTATGAAATGCTTGTAATTATACTTCAGTATTCCATAGTAACATCTGACAAAAATATCTAAAGACACTGAAGCAGCAGACTTTGTGAAAATGTATATTTGTGTCATTCTCAAAACTTTTGGCCACGACTGTACACCCTCACACACTCATACAATATTATGCACACACACAAGCACACCACACACACACTTTGGGTGGTTTCAAAGCTTAGATATCAGATCATACATGTGTAAACACTCCAGAGTTAATCCGCTAGCATCCATCATCATCATCCCAAGAGAGAGGAGAGAAGGGAATGGTGATGGTCTGGAAAGACAAGTCATAGCTAGTCTGGACGTGCCCTATCCCTGGCCTCTGTGACACTGAGTGATGGCCCCCGTCGACAAACTCCACAAGAGTAAACACTGTACAACAACAGAGCCCTTACGTTGTGGGGCAAAAGTAAGCAATCAAAGAAGTTTCCCAAGAAACCTATGACATATCCAGCATGGCAAAAGTTACGAGTTTCCAAGAAACTCTGTCATATCCCCACGGCAGGATTTATATGTCATACTGGTTACGGCTGATGTGGTGTGTTCAGTGGCCTTCCCTTCTGGAGCCTTCCCTTCAGTGGCCTTCTCTAATGTAACCTTCCCTTCAGTGGCCTTCTCTTCAGTGGCCTTCCCTTCAGTGGCCTTTCCTTCAGTGGCCTTCCCTTCAGTGGCCTTCTCTAATGTAACCTTCCCTTCAGTGGCCTTCTCTTCAGTGGCCTTCCCTTCAGTGGCCTTTCCTTCAGTGGCCTTCCCTTCAGTGGCCTTCTCTTCAGTGGCCTTTCCTACAGTGGCCTTCCCTTCAGTGGCCTTCCCTTCAGTGGCCTTTCCTTCAGTGGCCTTCCCTTCAGTGGCCTTTCCTTCAGTGGCCTTCTCTTCAGTGGCCTTCTCTAATGTAACCTTCCCTTCAGTGGCCTTTCCTTCAGTGGCCTTCCCTTCAGTGGCCTTTCCTTCAGTGGCCTTTCCTTCAGTGGCCTTCCCTTCAGTGGCATTTCCTTCAGTGGCCTTCCCTTCAGTGGCCTTCTCTTCAGTGGCCTTTCCTTCAGTGGCCTTCCCTTCAGTGGCCTTCTCTCCAGTGGCCTTGCCTTCAGTGGCCTTCCCTTCAGTGGCCTTCCCTTCAGTGGCCTTCCCTTCTGTGGCCTTTCCTTCAGTGGCCTTCTCTATAGTGGCCTTCCCTTCAGTGGCCTTCCCTTCAGTGGCCTTCCCTTCTGTAGCCTTCCCTTCAGTGGCCTTCCCTTCTGTAGCCTTCCCTTCAGTGGCCTTCTCTCCAGTGGCCTTGCCTTCAGTGGCCTTCTCTTCAGTGGCCTTTCCTTCAGTGGCCTTCCCTTCAGTGGCCTTCTCTTCAGTGGCCTTCCCTTCAGCGGCCTTCCCTTCAGCGGTCTTCCCTTCAGTGGCCTTTCCTTCAGTGGCCTTCCCTTCAGTGGCCTTTCCTTCAGTGGCCTTCCCTTCTGTGGCCTTCCCTTCAGTGGCCTTCCCTTCAGTGGCCTTGCCTTCAGTGGCCTTCCCTTCAGCGGCCTTCCCTTCAGTGGCCTTCTCTATAGTGGCCTTCCCTTCAGTGGCCTTCCCTTCTGTAGCCTTCCCTTCAGTGGCCTTCCCTTCTGTAGCCTTTCCTTCAGTGGCCTTCCCTTCTGTGGCCTTCCCTTCAGTGGCCTTCCCTTCAGTGGCCTTGCCTTCAGTGGCCTTCCCTTCAGCGGCCTTCCCTTCAGTGGCATTCTCTTCAGTGGCCTTCCCTTCTGTAGCCTTTCCTTCAGTGGCCTTCCCTTCTGTGGCCTTCCCTTCAGTGGCCTTCCCTTCAGTGGCCTTTCCTTCAGTGGCCTTCCCTTCTGTGGCCTTTCCTTCAGTGGCCTTCTCTTCAGTGGCCTTCCCTTCAGTGGCCTTCACTTCTGTGACCTTTCCTTCAGTGGCCTTCTCTTCAGTGGCCTTCCCTTCAGTGGCCTTCTCTTCAGTGGCCTTCCCTTCAGTGGCCTTCACTTCTGTGGCCTTTCCTTCAGTGGCCTTCCCTTCTGTGGCCTTTCCTTCAGTGGCCTTCTCTTCATTGGCCTTCCCTTCAGTGGCCTTTCCTTCAGTGGCCTTCCCTTCAGTGGCCTTCCCTTCTGTGGCCTTCCCTTCAGTGGCCTTCCCTTCAGTGGCCTTCCCTTCAGTGGCCTTCCCTTCAGTGGCCTTTCCTTCAGTGGCCTTCCCTTCAGTGGCCTTTCCTTCAGTGGCCTTCTCTTCAGTGGCCTTCCCTTCAGTGGCCTTCCCTTCAGTGGCCTTCTCTTCAGTGGCCTTCCCTTCAGTGGCCTTCCCTTCAGTGGCCTTCCCTTCAGTGGCCTTCTCTTCAGTGGCCTTCCCTTCAGTGGCCTTCCCTTCAGTGGCCTTCCCTTCTGTGGCCTTCCTTTCTGAAGAGATATTATATCCCCTCAAGGGATAAAATACAGTTGTTTTGACTACATTGAATTGAAACATTTTGTTGTATTACTTCAGAGTAAACGTAAATCTATAATGACATACGATGATAACCTTTGACCTCGTCAACCAATCACATATTCGGTGTAATGTTAAAGGCACAAGCTTTAATTGCGACAGACTGCCTCTGCCACTTGGTACTGGAGAAACATAACCATTCTCAAATGCATAAACGTAGCTATGGATGCAAGGACTAGTTTTAAACATATTTTGAAGCACGACAAAGACAGCAAAAACATAAACAATGAAGTAATACAACTGAAGAATCAGTTGTAGTAAGACATTCATTATGTATATTTATTCTGAGAGAAGCAATTACTATATAATGGCTATATAATTGTGCAGCACTGACAAGCCTCAATGCTCTTCTTCGGTCAGAAGACCTACATGAACATTACTAACAATGCCTGACCGTATCCTCGACCTTACTTTGCCACTTTACTCTGTCAAACATCAATCTTTATGACATATCATCTGATGATAACAAAAGATAACAGAAATAATTGCATGTGTAGGCACACTTGTCCTTCTGTGAAGGAACACTCAGACTCTTAACACTTAAACTGCTGGGCCTCGCTACCCCCCTGTACTCCATTAATGAGCAGCCATTTTGACTGCAACATAAATGTATTTCAAAGAACACAATAACATTTTCATTATTGTTATTCTGCCGTGTGCAAAGGTTATTCTTGGAAAAAGTGTACTTTGAAAGTTATTTGGTAAAGGAAATAGTTTTGGAGACCTCAGAATCTGCTCTTTCTGAAACTATATAGAAATCAAAACATGTGACTCTGCAGGATTATTTGAAAAGGTCACTTTTTGGAGCACTGAGAAAAAAATGACACATCCTCCTAAATCTGCATATACAGTTGAAGTCAGAAGTTTAGTCACAATTTTCACAATTCCTGACATTTAATCCTCTTAAAAATGTCCTATCTTAGGTCAGTTAGGATCACCACTTTATTTTAAGAATGTGAAATGTCAGAATAGTAGAGAGAATGACTTATTTCAGCTTGTATTTCTTTCATCACATTCCCAATGGGTCAGAAGTTTACATACACTTACTTACATACACAAATTAGTATTTGGTAGCATTGCCTTTAAATGTTTTAACTTGGGTCAAACGTTTCGGGTAGCCTTCCACAAGCTTCCCACAATAAATTGGGTGAATTTTGGCCCATTCCTCCTGACAGAGCAGGTGTAACTGAGTCAGGTTTGTAGGCGTCCTTGCTCGCACACGCTTTTTCAGATCTAACCACAGAATTTCTATAGAATTGAGGTCAGGGCTTTGTGATGGCCGCTCCAATACCTTGACTTTGACGTCCTTAAACCAATTTGGGCCCAAACTTTGGAAGTATGCTTTAGGTCAGTGTCCATTTGCAAGACCCATTTGCAACCAAGATTTAACTTCCTGACTGATGCTTTGAGAAGTTGCTTCAATATATCCACATAATTTTCCTTCCCCATGATGCTATCTATTTTGTGAAGTGCACCAGTCCCTCCTACAGCAAAGCACCCCCACAACATGATCCTGCCATCCACGTGGTTCACGGTTGGGATGGTGTTCTTCGGCTTGCAAGTCTCCCCCTTCTTCCTTCAAACATAATGATTGTCATTATTGCCAAACAGTTCTTTTTTGGTTTCATCAGACCAGAGGACTTTTCTCCAAAAAGTACGATCTTTGTCACCATGTGCAGTTGCAAATCGTAGTCTGGCTTTTTTATGGCGGTTTTGGAGCAGTGGCTTCTTCCTTGCTGAGTGGCCTTTCAGTTTATGTCAATATAGGACTCGTTTTACTGTGGATATAGATACTTTTGTACCCGTTTCCTCCAGCATCTTCAAAAGGTATTTTCACGTCAAAATATGTTCATCTCTAGGAGACAGAACACGTCTCCTTCCTAAGCGGTATGACGGCTGCGTGGTCCCATGGTGTTTATACTTGTGTACTATTGTTTGTACAGATTTGTGATACCGAATTTCTAACAGCATACCTCTGTTAAATAGACTTATTCAGGAAAAGTCAAGAACGGAGGGGGCATGACTCAAACAATTGCTGAGATATTTCAATTTGAACCTCCATATGCAGTCAAAATGTCTGCCTCGGCACTTCTAGTGTTAAATGAGTAAACCCACAAATAAGGCCTTGTTTATATTCGTGATAAATAGACTTCATGAATCCATTATTGGAAATCCTGAAAATTCAGGGAAACTTCATACATGCACTAACACACACACACGCACACACACACGCACACGCACACTCACAAACACACACACACACCAGCAGGCACATACAAACACACACACAGGCCTGCACAAACACACACACACATACACACACACACGCACATGCACACGCACACTCACAAACACACACACACCAGCAGGCACATACAAACACACACACAGGCCTGCACAAACACACACACACACATGCATGCAGGCACACACAATCACACACACACACACACGCAAGCACGCACAAACACACACACACACATGCAGGCACACACACACATACACACATGCAGGCACGCATAAACACATACATGCAGGCCCGCACAAACACACACACATGCAGGCCCGCATAAACACACACACGCAGGCCTGCACAAACACACACACGCAGGCCTGCACAAACACACACACACACACACACACACACGCAGGCCCGCACAAACACACACACACACACACATGCAGGCTCACACAAACACACAAACATACACACACGCATGCACACATTTTTGGTATTTAAATGTGCTGTAAATTCAGTTCAACACATTTAAAAAATCACATACTTTAACTAAACACACACATACACCCTTTACCCTCCTCAGCCCACCCATCCACACAAACCACCCATTAACCCACACACACTCACCTGAAACCGGGGATCATCTTAGCGAAACCAATGACCTTCTGGATGCTGTAGCTGACCAGGTCGGCCAGGTGGGGCAACATGGAGAGCTTGGAGCCGTCATCGTCGTTAGAGTCCGGGCTGCCACTCTGGTCCTGGTACATCATCAGCAGGTTACTGAAGTTCATCAGCTTAGTGTCCACAGACTCTATATGGAGGGAGGGAGGGAGGGAGGGAGGGAGGGAGGGAGGGAGGGAGGGAGGGAGGGAGGGAGGGAGGGAGGGAGGTTAGGAGAGGAGGGAGGGAGGGAGGGAGGAGGGAGGGAGGGAGGGAGAAGGAGGGAGGGAAACATGGAGAGTTAGAAACTCATAAGAGAAAAAAAACATTCCCATCAGATTAGTATCCATTGATTCTTCTGAAAAAGGGGAAAGGGAATGGAACACGGACAGAAAACATGGAGAGAGAGAGAAGGCTAGGGAGTGAAAACATGGAGAGACAGAGAAGGCTAGGGAGTGAAAACATGGAGAGACAGAGAAGGCTAGGGAGTGAAAACATGGAGAGACAGAGAAGGCTAGGGAGTGAAAACATGGAGAGACAGAGAAGGCTAGGGAGTGAAAACATGGAGAGACAGAGAAGGCTAGGGAGTGAAAACATGGAGAGACAGAGAAGACTAGGGAGTGAAAACATGGAGAGACAGAGAAGGCTAGGGAGTGGAAACATGGAGAGACAGAGAAGGCTAGGGAGTGAAAACATGGAGAGACAGAGAAGGCTAGGGAGTGAAAACATGGAGAGACAGAGAAGGCTAGGGAGTGAAAACATGGAGAGACAGAGAAGACTAGGGAGTGAAAACATGGAGAGACAGAGAAGGCTAGGGAGTGGAAACATGGAGAGACAGAGAAGGCTAGGGAGTGAAAACATGGAGAGACAGAGAAGGCTAGGGAGTGAAAACATGGAGAGACAGAGAAGGCTAGGGAGTGAAAACATGGAGAGACAGAGAAGGCTAGGGAGTGAAAACATGGAGAGACAGAGAAGACTAGGGAGTGAAAACATGGAGAGACAGAGAAGACTAGGGAGTGAAAACATGGAGAGACAGAGAAAAGGCTAGGGAGTGAAAACATGGAGAGACAGAGAAGGCTAGGGAGTGAAAACATGGAGAGACAGAGAAGACTAGGGAGTGAAAACATGGAGAGACAGAGAAAAGGCTAGGGAGTGAAAACATGGAGAGACAGAGAAGGCTAGGGAGTGAAAACATGGAGAGACAGAGAAGACTAGGGAGTGAAAACATGGAGAGACAGAGAAGACTAGGGAGTGAAAACATGGAGAGACAGAGAAGGCTAGGGAGTGAAAACATGGAGAGACAGAGAAGACTAGGGAGTGAAAACATGGAGAGACAGAGAAGGCTAGGGAGTGAAAACATGGAGAGACAGAGAAGGCTAGGGAGTGAAAACATGGAGAGACAGAGAAGGCTAGGGAGTGAAAACATGGAGAGAGAGAGAAAAGGCTAGGGAGTGAAAACATGGAGAGACAGAGAAGGCTAGGGAGTGAAAACATGGAGAGAGAGAAAAGGCTAGGGAGTGAAAACATGGAGAGAGAGAGAAGGCTAGGGAGTGAAAACATGGTGAGACAGAGAAGGCTTGGGAGTGAAAACATGGAGAGACAGAGAAAAGGCTAGGGAGTGAAAACATGGTGAGACAGAGAAAAGGCTAGGGAGTGGAAACATGGAGAGACAGAGAAGGCTAGGGAGTGAAAACATGGAGAGACAGAGAAAAGGCTAGGGAGTGAAAACATGGAGAGAGAGAAAAGGCTAGGGAGTGGAAACATGGAGAGACAGAGAAGGCTAGGGAGTGAAAACATGGAGAGACAGAGAAGGCTAGGGAGTGAAAACATGGAGAGACAGAGAAGGCTAGGGAGTGAAAACATGGTGAGACAGAGAAGGCTAGGGAGTGAAAACATGGAGAGAGAGAGAAAAGGCTAGGGAGTGAAAACATGGAGAGACAGAGAAGGCTAGGGAGTGAAAACATGGAGAGACAGAGAAGGCTAGGGACAGAGAAAAGGCTAGAAAACATGGAGAGACAGAGAAAAGGCTAGGGAGTGGAGAGAGAGAAAAGGCTAGGGAGTGAAAACATGGAGAGACAGAGAAGGCTAGGGAGTGAAAACATGGAGAGACAGAGAAGGCTAGGGAGTGAAAACATGGAGAGACAGAGAAGGCTAGGGAGTGAAAACATGGAGAGACAGAGAAGGCTAGGGAGTGAAAACATGGAGAGAGAGAAAAGGCTAGGGAGTGAAAACATGGAGAGACAGAGAAGGCTAGGGAGTGAAAACATGGAGAGACAGAGAAGGCTAGGGAGTGAAAACATGGAGAGACAGAGAAAAGGCTAGGGAGTGAAAACATGGAGAGAGAGAAAAGGCTAGGGAGTGAAAACATGGAGAGACAGAGAAGGCTAGGGAGTGAAAACATGGAGAGACAGAGAAGGCTAGGGAGTGAAAACATGGAGAGACAGAGAAGGCTAGGGAGTGAAAACATGGAGAGACAGAGAAAAGGCTAGGGAGTGAAAACATGGAGAGAGAGAAAAGGCTAGGGAGTGAAAACATGGAGAGACAGAGAAGGCTAGGGAGTGAAAACATGGAGAGACAGAGAAGGCTAGGGAGTGAAAACATGGAGAGACAGAGAAGGCTAGGGAGTGAAAACATGGAGAGACAGAGAAGGCTAAGGAAAACTAGGGAGTAGAAAACATGGAGAGACAGAGAAGGCATGGAGGGAGTAGAAAACATGGAGAGACAGAGAAGGCTAGGGAGTGAAAACATGGAGAGACAGAAAGGCTAGGGAGGAAAACATGGAGAGACAGAGAAGGCTAGGGAGTGAAAACATGGAGAGACAGAAAAGGCTAGGGAGTGAAAACATGGAGAGACAGAGAAGGCTAGGGAGTGAAAACATGGAGAGACAGAGAAGGCTAGGGAGTGAAAACATGGAGAGACAGAGAAAAGGCTAGGGAGTGAAAACATGGAGAGACAGAAAAGGCTAGGGAGTGAAAACATGGAGAGACAGAGAAGGCTAGGGAGGAAAACATGGAGAGACAGAGAAGGCTAGGGAGTGAAAACATGGAGAGACAGAGAAAGGCTAGGGAGTGAAAACATGGAGAGACAGAGAAAAGGCTAGGGAGTGAAAACATGGAGAGACAGAGAAGGCTAGGGAGTGAAAACATGGAGAGACAGAGAAGGCTAGGGAGTGAAAACATGGAGAGACAGAGAAGGCTAGGGAGTGAAAACATGGAGAGACAGAGAAGGCTAGGGAGTGAAAACATGGAGAGACAGAGAAGGCTAGGGAGTGAAAACATGGAGAGACAGAGAAAAGGCTAGGGAGTGAAAACATGGAGAGACAGAGAAGGCTAGGGAGTGAAAACATGGAGAGACAGAGAAGGCTAGGGAGTGAAAACATGGAGAGACAGAGAAGGCTAGGGAGTGAAAACATGGAGAGACAGAGAAGGCTAGGGAGTGAAAACATGGAGAGACAGAGAAGGCTAGGGAGTGAAAACATGGAGAGACAGAGAAAAGGAAAACATGGAGAGACAGAGAAGGCTAGAAAAACATGGAGAGACAGAGAAGGCTAGGGAGTGAAAACATGGAGAGACAGAGAAGGCTAGGGAGTGAAAACATGGAGAGACAGAAAAGGCTAGGGAGTGAAAACATGGAGAGACAGAGAAGGCTAGGGAGTGAAAACATGGAGAGACAGAGAAGGCTAGGGAGTGAAAACATGGAGAGACAGAGAAGGCTAGGGAGGAAAACATGGAGAGACAGAGAAGGCTAGGGAGTGAAAACATGGAGAGACAGAGAAGGCTAGGGAGTGAAAACATGGAGAGACAGAAAAAAGGCTAGGGAGTGAAAACATGGAGAGACAGAGAAGGCTAGGGAGTGAAAACATGGAGAGACAGAGAAGGCTAGGGAGTGAAAACATGGAGAGACAGAGAAAAGGCTAGGGAGTGAAAACATGGAGAGACAGAGAAGGCTAAGGAAAACATGGAGACAGAGAAGGCTAGAAAAACATGGAGAGACAGAGAAGGCTAGGGAGTGAAAACATGGAGAGACAGAGAAGGCTAGGGAGTGAAAACATGGAGAGACAGAGAAGGCTAGGGAGTGAAAACATGGAGAGACAGAGAAAAGGCTAGGGAGTGAAAACATGGAGAGACAGAGAAGGCTAGGGAGTGAAAACATGGAGAGACAGAGAAGGCTAGGGAGTGAAAACATGGAGAGACACAGAGGAAAACTAGGAGAAGGCTGGGAAAAACATGGAGAGACAGAGAAAAGGCTAGGGAGTGAAAACATGGAGAGAGAGAAAAGGCTAGGGAGTGAAAACATGGAGAGACAGAGAAGGCTAGGGAGTGAAAACATGGAGAGACAGAGAAGGCTAGGGAGTGAAAACATGGAGAGACAGAGAAAACATGGAGAGACAGAGAAGGCTAGGGAGTGAAAACATGGAGAGACAGAGAAGGCTAGGAGTGAAAACATGGAGAGACAGAGAAAGTGAAAACATGGCTGAGACAGAGGAGTGAAAACATGAAAACATGGAGAGAGAGAGAAAACAGGCTAGGGAGTGAAAACATGGAGAGACAGAGAAGGCTAGGGAGTGAAAACATGGAGAGACAGAGAAGGCTAGGAGTGAAAACATGGAGAGACAGAGAAAAGGCTAGGGAGTGAAAACATGGAGAGACAGAGAAGGCTAGGGAGTGAAAACATGGAGAGACAGAGAAAAAGGCTAGGAGTGAAAACATGGAGAGACAGAGAAGGCTAGGGAGAAAACATGGCAGAGAAGGCTAGGGAGTGAAAACATGGAGAGACAGAGAAGGCTAGGGAGTGAAAACATGGAGAGAGAGAAAAGGGAGTGAAAACATGGAGAGACAGAGTGAAAACATGGAGAGACAGAGAAGGCTAGGGAGGAAAACATGGAGAGACAGAGAAGGCTAGGGAGTGAAAACATGGAGAGACAGAGAAGGCTAGGGAGTGAAAACATGGAGAGACAGAGAAAGGCTAGGGAGTGAAAACATGGAGAGACAGAGAAGGCTAGGAGTGAAAACATGGAGAGACAGAGAAAAGGCTAGGGAGTGAAAACATGGAGAGACAGAGAAGGCTAGGGAGTGAAAACATGGAGAGACAGAGAAAAGGCTAGGGAGTGAAAACATGGAGAGACAGAGAAGGCTAGGGAGTGAAAACATGGAGAGACAGAGAAGGCTAGGGAGTGAAAACATGGAGAGACAGAAGGCTAGGCTGGAGGAGAAAAGGCTGAAAACATGGAGAGACAGAGAAGGCTAGGGAGTGAAAACATGGAGAGAGAGAGAAAAGGCTAGGGAGTGAAAACATGGAGAGACAGAGAAGGCTAGGGAGTGAAAACATGGAGAGACAGAGAAAAGGCTAGGGAGTGAAAACATGGAGAGACAGAGAAGGCTAGGGAGTGAAAACATGGAGAGACAGAGAAGGCTAGGGAGTGAAAACATGGAGAGAGAGAGAAAAGGCTAGGGAGTGAAAACATGGAGAGACAGAGAAGGCTAGGGAGTGAAAACATGGAGAGACAGAGAAGGCTAGGGAGTGAAAACATGGAGAGACAGAGAAGGCTAGGGAGTGAAAACATGGAGAGACAGAGAAGGCTAGGGAGTGAAAACATGGAGAGACAGAGAAGGCTAGGGAGTGAAAACATGGAGAGACAGAGAAGGCTAGGGAGTGAAAACATGGAGAGACAGAGAAAGGCTAGGGAGGAAAACATGGAGAGACAGAGAAAAGGCTAGGGAGGAAAACATGGAGAGACAGAGAAGGCTGGGAGAAAACATGGAGAGACAGAGAAGGCTAGGGAGTGAAAACATGGAGAGACAGAGAAGGCTAGGGAGTGAAACATGGAGAGACAGAGAAGGCTAGGGAGTGAAAACATGGAGAGACAGAGAAAGGCTAGGAAAAACATGGAGAGACAGAGAAGGCTAGGGAGTGAAAACATGGAGAGACAGAGAAAGGCTAGGGAGTGAAAACATGGAGAGACAGAGAAGGCTAGGGAGGAAAACATGGAGAGACAGAGAAAGGCTAGGGAGTGAAAACATGGAGAGAGAGAGAAAAGGCTAGGGAGTGAAAACATGGAGAGACAGAGAAAAGGCTGGAGAGACAGAGAAGGCTAGGAGTGAAAACATGGAGAGACAGAGAAAGGCTAGGGAGTGGAAAGAAGGCTAGGGAGTGGAAAACATGAGACAGAGAAAAGGCTAGGGAGTGAAAACATGGAGAGAGAAGAAAGGAAAACTGGAGAGGGAAGGCTAGAAAACATGGAGAGACAGAGAAAAGGGAGGAAAACATGGAGAGACAGAGAAGGCTAGGAAAACATGGAGAGACAGAGAAGGCTAGGGAGTGAAAACATGGAGAGACAGAGAAAGGCTAGGGAGTGAAAACATGGAGAGACAGAGAAGGCTAGGGAGTGAAAACATGGAGAGACAGAGAAGGCTAGGGAGTGAAAACATGGAGAGACAGAGAAAAGGCTAGGGAGTGAAAACATGGAGAGAGGAGAAACATGGAGAGACTAGGGCTAGTGAAAACATGGAGAGACAGAGAAGGCTAGGGAGTGAAAACATGGAGAGACAGAGAAGGCTAGGGAGGAAAACATGGAGAGACAGAGAAGGCTAGGGAGTGAAAACATGGAGAGAGAAAAGGCTAGGGAGTGAAAACATGGAGAGACAGAGAAGGCTAGGAGGAAAACATAGGACAGAGAAGGCTGGGAAAAACATGGAGAGAGAAGACAGAGAGAGGAAAAGGCTAGGGAGTGAAAAACATGGAGAGACAGAGAAGGCTAGGGAGTGAAAACATGGAGACAGAGAAAAGGCTAGGGAGTGAAAACATGGAGAGACAGAGAAGGCTAGGGAGTGAAAACATGGAGAGACAGAGAAGGCTAGGGAGTGAAAACATGGAGAGACAGAGAAGGCTAGGGAGTGAAAACATGGAGAGAGAGAAAAGGCTAGGGAGTGAAAACATGGAGAGACAGAGAAAAGGCTAGGGAGTGAAAACATGGAGAGACAGAGAAGGCTAGGAGTGAAAACATGGAGACAGAGAGAGAAAACATGGCTAGGGAGTGAAAACATGGAGAGACAGAGAAAGGCTAGGAGTGAAAACATGGAGAGAGAGAAAAGGCTAGGGAGGAAAACATGGAGAGACAGAGAAGGCTAGGGAGGAAACATGGAGAGACAGAGAAGGCTAGGAGTGAAACATGGAGAGACAGAGAAAAGGCTAGGGAGTGAAAACATGGAGAGACAGAGAAAAGGCTAGGGAGTGAAAACATGGAGGAGAGAAAGGCTAGGAGGAAAACATGGAGAGACAGAGAAGGCTAGGGAGTGAAAACATGGAGAGACAGAGAAGGCTAGGGAGTGAAAACATGGAGAGACAGAGAAGGCTAGGAGTGAAACATGGAGAGAGAGAAAAGGCTAGGGAGTGAAAACATGGAGAGACAGAGAAGGCTAGGGAGTGAAAACATGGAGAGACAGAGAAGGCTAGGGAGTGAAAACATGGAGAGACAGAGAAGGCTAGGAGTGAAAACATGGAGAGACAGAGAAGGCTAGGGAGTGAAAACATGGAGAGAGAGAGAAAAGGCTAGGGAAAACATGGAGAGACAGAAAAGGCTGAAAACATGGAGAGACAGAGAAGGCTAGGGAGTGAAAACATGGAGAGACAGAGAAGGCTAAGGCATGGAGGACAGAGAAGGCTGAAAAACATGGAGAGACAGAGAAAGAGACAGAGAAGGCTAGGGAGTGAAAACATGGAGAGAGAGAAAAGGCTAGGGAGGAAAACATGGAGAGACAGAGAAGGCTAGGGAGTGAAAACATGGAGAGACAGAGAAGGCTAGGGAGTGAAAACATGGAGAGACAGAGAAAAGGCTAGGGAGTGAAAACATGGAGAGACAGAGAAAGGCTAGGGAGTGAAAACATGGAGAGAGAGAAAAGGCTAGGGAGTGAAAACATGGAGAGACAGAGAAGGCTAGGGAGGCTGAAAAACATGGAGAGACAGAGAAGGCTAGGGAGTGAAAACATGGAGAGACAGAGAAAATGGCTAGGGAGTGAAAACATGGAGAGACAGAGAAAAGGCTAGGGAGTGAAAACATGGAGAGACAGAGAAGGCTAGGGAGTGAAAACATGGAGAGACAGAGAAGGCTAGGCATAGAGACAGAGAAAAAGGCTAGAAAACATGGAGAGACAGAGAAGGCTAGGAGTGAAAACATGGAGAGACAGAGAAGGCTAGGGAGGGAGAGACAGAGAAGGCTAGGGAGTGAAAACATGGAGAGAGAAAAGGCTAGGGAGAGAAAACATGGAGAGACAGAGAGAGGCTAGGGAGTGAAAACATGGAGAGACAGAGAAGGCTAGGGAGTGAAAACATGGAGAGACAGAGAAGGCTAGGAGTGAAAACATGGAGAGACAGAGAAGGCTAGGGAGTGAAAACATGGAGAGACAGAGAAGGCTAGGGAGTGAAAACATGGAGAGACAGAGAAGGCTAGGGAGTGAAAACATGGAGAGACAGAGAAAAGGCTAGGGAGTGAAAACATGGAGAGACAGAGAAGGCTAGGGAGTGAAAACATGGAGAGACAGAGAAGGCTAGGGAGTGAAAACATGGAGAGACAGAGAAGGCTAGGGAGTGAAAACATGGAGAGACAGAGAAGGCTAGGGAGTGAAAACATGGAGAGACAGAGAAAAGGCTAGGGAGTGAAAACATGGAGAGACAGAGAAGGCTAGGGAGTGAAAACATGGAGAGACAGAGAAGGCTAGGGAGTGAAAACATGGAGAGACAGAGAAAAGGCTAGGGAGTGAAAACATGGAGAGACAGAAAGGCTAGGGAGTGAAAACATGGAGAGACAGAGAAGGCTAGGAGTGAAAACATGGAGAGACAGAAAGCTAGGAGTGAAAACATGGAGAGACAGAGAAGGCTAGGAGTGAAAACATGGAGAGACAGAGAAGGCTAGGAGAAAACATGGAGAGACAGAGAAGGCTAGGGAGTGAAAACATGGAGAGACAGAGAAAAGGCTAGGGAGGAAAACATGGAGAGACAGAAAAGGCTAGGGAGTGAAAACATGGAGAGACAGAAAGGCTAGGGAGTGAAAACATGGAGAGACAGAGAAGGCTAGGGAGTGAAAACATGGAGAGACAGAGAAGGCTAGGGAGTGAAAACATGGAGAGACAGAGAAAATGGCTAGGGAGTGAAAACATGGAGAGACAGAGAAGGCTAGGGAGTGAAAACATGGAGAGACAGAGAAAAGGCTAGGGAGTGAAAACATGGAGAGACAGAGAAAAGGCTAGGAGTGAAAACATGGAGAGACAGAAAAGGCTAGGGAGTGAAAACATGGAGAGACAGAGAAGGCTAGGAGTGAAAACATGGAGAGACAGAGAAGGCTAGGGAGTGAAAACATGGAGAGACAGAGAAGGCTAGGGAGTGAAAACATGGAGAGACAGAGAAGGCTAGGGAGTGAAAACATGGAGAGAGAGAGAAAAGGCTAGGAGTGAAAACATGGGAGTGAAAAAAACATGGAGAGACAGAGAAAGGCTAGGGAGTGAAAACATGGAGAGACAGAGAAGGCTAGGGAGTGAAAACATGGAGAGACAGAGAAAAGGCTAGGGAGTGAAAACATGGAGAGACAGAGAAGGCTAGGGAGTGAAAACATGGAGAGACAGAGAAGGCTAGGGAGTGAAAACATGGAGAGACAGAGAAGGCTAGGGAGTGAAAACATGGAGAGACAGAGAAGGCTAGGGAGGAAAACATGGAGAGACAGAGAAGGCTAGGGAGTGAAAACATGGAGAGAGAGAGAAGGCTAGGAAAACATGAGACAGAGAGAAAGGCTAGGGAAAACATGGAGAGACAGAGAAGGCTAGGGAGTGAAAACATGGAGAGACAGAGAAGGCTAGGGAGTGAAACATGGAGAGACAGAGAAAACATGGAGGACTAGGGCTAGTGAAAACATGGAGAGAGAGAAAAGGCTAGGGAGGAAAACATGGAGAGACAGAAAGGCTAGGAGTGAAAACATGGAGAGACAGAGAAGGCTAGGGAGTGAAAACATGGAGAGACAGAGAAGGCTAGGAGTGAAAACATGGAGAGACAGAGAAGGCTAGGGAGTGAAAACATGGAGAGACAGAAAAAATGGCTAGGGAGTGAAAACATGGAGAGACAGAGAAAAGGCTAGGAGGAGGGAGTGAAAACATGGAGAGACAGAAAACTAGGGAGTGAAAACATGGAGAGACAGAGAAGGCTAGGGAGTGAAAACATGGAGAGAGAGAAAAGGCTAGGGAGTGAAAACATGGAGAGACAGAGAAGGCTAGGGAGTGAAAACATGGAGAGACAGAGAAGGCTAGGGAGTGAAAACATGGAGAGACAGAGAAGGCTAGGGAGTGAAAACATGGAGAGACAGAGAAGGCTAGGGAGTGAAAACATGGAGAGAGAGAGAAAAGGCTAGGGAGTGAAAACATGGAGAGACAGAGAAGGCTAGGGAGTGAAAACATGGAGAGACAGAGAAGGCTAGGGAGTGAAAACATGGAGAGACAGAGAAAAGGCTAGGGAGTGAAAACATGGAGAGAGAAACATGGAGAGACAGAGAAGGCTAGGGAGTGAAAACATGGAGAGACAGAGAAGGCTAGGGAGGAAAACATGGAGAGACAGAGAAGACTAGGAGGAAAACATGGAGAGACAGAGAAGGCTAGGGAGTGAAAACATGGAGAGACAGAGAAGGCTAGGGAGTGAAAACATGGAGAGACAGAGAAGGCTAGGGAGTGAAAACATGGAGAGACAGAGAAGGCTAGGGAGTGAAAACATGGAGAGACAGAGAAGGCTAGGGAGTGAAAACATGGAGAGAGAGAAAAAGGCTAGGGAGTGAAAACATGGAGAGACAGAGAAGGCTAGGGAGTGAAAACATGGAGAGACAGAGAAGGCTAGGGAAAACATGTGAAAACATGGAGAGACAGAGAAAAGGCTAGGGAGTGAAAACATGGAGAGAGAGAAAAGGCTAGGGAGTGAAAACATGGAGAGACAGAGAAGGAAACTAGAGAGGAGGCTGAAAAAACATGGAGAGACAGAGAAGGCTAGGGAGTGAAAACATGGAGAGACAGAGAAGGCTAGGGAGTGAAAACATGGAGAGACAGAGAAGGCTAGGGAGTGAAAACATGGAGGAGAAAACATGAGAGACAGAGAAGGCTAGGGAGTGAAAACATGGAGAGACAGAGAAGGCTAGGGAGTGAAAACATGGAGAGACAGAGAAAAGGCTAGGGAGTGAAAACATGGAGAGACAGAGAAGGCTAGGGAGTGAAAACATGGAGAGACAGAGAAAAAGGCTAGGGAGTGAAAACATGGAGAGACAGAGAAGGCTAGGGAGTGAAAACATGGAGAGACAGAGAAGGCTAGGGAGTGAAAACATGGAGAGACATGGAGAGGAGAGACAGAAAAAGGCTAGGGAGTGAAAACATGGAGAGACAGAGAAGGCTAGGGAGTGAAAACATGGAGAGACAGAGAAGGCTAGGGAGTGAAAACATGGAGAGACAGAGAAGGCTAGGGAGTGAAAACATGGAGAGACAGAAAAGGCTAGGGAGTGAAAACATGGAGAGACAGAGAAAAGGCTAGGGAGTGAAAACATGGAGAGACAGAGAAGGCTAGGGAGGAAAACATGGAGAGAGAGAAAAGGCTAGGGAAAAACATGGAGAGACAGAGAAGGCTAGGGAGGAAAACATGGAGAGACAGAGAAGGCTAGGGAGTGAAAACATGGAGAGACAGAGAAAAGGCTAGGGAGTGAAAACATGGAGAGACAGAGAAGGCTAGGGAGTGAAAACATGGAGAGACAGAGAAGGCTAGGGAGTGAAAACATGGAGAGACAGAAGGCTAGGGAGTGAAAACATGGAGAGACAGAGAAGGCTAGGGAGTGAAACATGGAAGACAGAGAAAAGGCTAGGAGTGAAAACATGGAGAGAGAGAAGGCTAGGGAGTGAAAACATGGAGAGACAGAGAAAAGGAAACATAGGGAGAAGGCTAGGAAACATGGAGAGACAGAGAAGGCTAGGGAGTGAAAACATGGAGAGACAGAGAAGGCTAGGGAGTGAAAACATGGAGAGACAGAGAAGAGGGAGAAAAGGCTAGGGAGTGAAAACATGGAGAGACAGAGAAGGCTAGGGAGTGAAAACATGGAGAGACAGAGAAAGGCTAGGGAGTGAAAACATGGAGAGACAGAGAAGGCTAGGAGTGAAAACATGGAGAGAGAGAAAAGGCTAGGGAGTGAAACATGGAGAGACAGAGAAAAGGCTAGGGAGTGAAAACATGGAGAGACAGAGAAGGCTAGGGAGGAAAACATGGTGAGACAGAGAAAAGCCTAGGGAGTGAAAACATGGTGAGACAGAGAAAAGCCTAGGGAGTAGAAAACATGGAGAGACAGAGAAGGCTAGGGAGTGAAAACATGGAGAGACAGAGAAAAGGCTAGGGAGTGAAAACATGGAGAGACAGAGAAGGCTAGGGAGTGAAAACATGGTGAGACAGAGAAGGCTAGGGAGTGAAAACATGGAGAGAGAGAAAAGGCTAGGGAGTGAAAACATGGAGAGAGAGAAAAGGCTAGGGAGTGGAAACATGGAGAGACAGAGAAGGCTAGGGAGTGAAAACATGGAGAGACAGAGAAGGCTAGGGAGTGAAAACATGGAGAGAGAGAGAAAAGGCTAGGGAGTGAAAACATGGAGAGACAGAGAAGGCTAGGGAGTGAAAACATGGAGAGACAGAGAAGGCTAGGGAGTGAAAACATGGAGAGACAGAGAAGGCTAGGGAGTGAAAACATGGAGAGAGAGAAAAGGCTAGGGAGTGAAACATGGAGAGACAGAGAAAAGGCTAGGGAGTGAAAACATGGTGAGACAGAGAAAAGCCTAGGGAGTGAAAACATGGTGAGACAGAGAAAAAACATGCCTAGGGAGTGAAAACATGGAGAGACAGAGAAGGCTAGGGAGTGAAAACATGGAGAGACAGAGAAGGCTAGGGAGTGAAAACATGGTGAGACAGAGAAAAGGCTAGGGAGTGAAAACATGGAGAGACAGAGAAGGCTAGGGAGTGAAAACATGGTGAGACAGAGAAAAGCCTAGGAGTGAAAACATGGTGAGACAGAGAAAAGCCTAGGGAGTGAAAACATGGAGAGACAGAGAAGGCTAGGGAGTGAAAACATGGAGAGACAGAGAAAAGGCTAGGGAGTGAAAACATGGAGAGACAGAGAAGGCTAGGGAGTGAAAACATGGAGAGACAGAGAAGGCTAGGGAGTGAAAACATGGAGAGAGAGAGAAAAGGCTAGGGAGTGAAAACATGGAGAGACAGAGAAGGCTAGGGAGTGAAAACATGGAGAGACAGAGAAGGCTAGGGAGTGAAAACATGGAGAGACAGAGAAGACTAGGGAGTGAAAACATGGAGAGAGAGAAAAGGCTAGGGAGTGAAAACATGGAGAGACAGAGAAAAGGCTAGGGAGTGAAAACATGGAGAGACAGAGAAGGCTAGGGAGAGAAAACATGGAGAGACAGAGAAGGCTAGGGAGTGAAAATATGGAGAGACAGAGAAGGCTAGGGAGTGAAAACATGGAGAGACAGAGAAGGCTAGGGAGTGAAAACATGGTGAGACAGAGAAGGCTAGGGAGTGAAAACATGGAGAGACAGAGAAGGCTAGGGAGTGAAAACATGGAGAGAGAGAAAAGGCTAGGGAGTGAAACATGGAGAGACAGAGAAAAGGCTAGGGAGTGAAAACATGGAGAGACAGAGAAGGCTAGGGAGTGAAAACATGGTGAGACAGAGAAAAGCCTAGGGAGTGAAAACATGGTGAGACAGAGAAAAGCCTAGGGAGTGAAAACATGGAGAGACAGAGAAGGCTAGGGAGTGAAAACATGGAGAGACAGAGAAAAGGCTAGGGAGTGAAAACATGGAGAGACAGAGAAGGCTAGGGAGTGAAAACATGGAGAGACAGAGAAGGCTAGGGAGTGAAAACATGGAGAGAGAGAAAAGGCTAGGGAGTGAAAACATGGAGAGAGAGAAAAGGCTAGGGAGTGGAAACATGGAGAGACAGAGAAGGCTAGGGAGTGAAAACATGGAGAGACAGAGAAGGCTAGGGAGTGAAAACATGGAGAGAGAGAGAAAAGGCTAGGGAGTGAAAACATGGAGAGACAGAGAAGGCTAGGGAGTGAAAACATGGAGAGACAGAGAAGGCTAGGGAGTGAAAACATGGAGAGACAGAGAAGGCTAGGGAGTGAAAACATGGAGAGACAGAGAAAAGGCTAGGGAGTGAAAACATGGAGAGACAGAGAAGGCTAGGGAGTGAAAACATGGTGAGACAGAGAAAAGCCTAGGGAGTGAAAACATGGTGAGACAGAGAAAAGCCTAGGGAGTGAAAACATGGAGAGACAGAGAAGGCTAGGGAGTGAAAACATGGAGAGACAGAGAAGGCTAGGGAGTGAAAACATGGTGAGACAGAGAAAAGGCTAGGGAGTGAAAACATGGAGAGACAGAGAAGGCTAGGGAGTGAAAACATGGTGAGACAGAGAAAAGCCTAGGGAGTGAAAACATGGTGAGACAGAGAAAAGCCTAGGGAGTGAAAACATGGAGAGACAGAGAAGGCTAGGGAGTGAAAACATGGAGAGACAGAGAAAAGGCTAGGGAGTGAAAACATGGAGAGACAGAGAAGGCTAGGGAGTGAAAACATGGAGAGACAGAGAAGGCTAGGGAGTGAAAACATGGAGAGAGAGAGAAAAGGCTAGGGAGTGAAAACATGGAGAGACAGAGAAGGCTAGGGAGTGAAAACATGGAGAGACAGAGAAGGCTAGGGAGTGAAAACATGGAGAGACAGAGAAGACTAGGGAGTGAAAACATGGAGAAAACATGAGAGAAAAAAAGGCTAGGGAGTGAAAACATGGAGAGACAGAGAAAAGGCTAGGGAGTGAAAACATGGAGAGACAGAGAAGGCTAGGGAGTGAAAACATGGAGAGACAGAGAAGGCTAGGGAGTGAAAATATGGAGAGACAGAGAAGGCTAGGGAGTGAAAACATGGAGAGACAGAGAAGGCTAGGGAGTGAAAACATGGTGAGACAGAGAAGGCTAGGGAGTGAAAACATGGAGAGACAGAGAAGGCTAGGGAGTGAAAACATGGAGAGACAGATAAGGCTAGGGAGTGAAAACATGGAGAAACAGAGAAGGCTAGGGAGTGAAAACATGGTGAGACAGAGAAGGCTAGGGAGTGAAAACATGGAGAGAGAGAAAAGGCTAGGGAGTGAAAACATGGAGAGAGAGAAAAGGCTAGGGAGTGAAAACATGGAGAGACAGAGAAGGCTAGGGAGTGAAAACATGGAGAGAGAGAGAAAAGGCTAGAGACAGAGAAAAAAAGGCTAGGGAGTGAAAACATGGAGAGACAGAGAAGGCTAGGGAGTGAAAACATGGAGAGACAGAGAAAGGGAGTGAAAACATGGAGAGAAAAACATGGAGAGACAGAAAAGGCTAGGGAGTGAAAACATGGAGAGACAGAGAAGGCTAGGGAGTGAAAACATGGAGAGACAGAGAAAGGCTAGGGAGTGAAAACATGGAGAGACAGAGAAGGCTAGGGAGGAAAACATGGAGAGAAAACATGGAGAGACAGAGAGAAGAGAAGGCTAGGGAGTGAAAACATGGAGAGACAGAGAAGGCTAGGGAGTGAAAATGGATGGAGAGAGAGGAGAAAACATGGAGAGGGAGCTAGGGAGTGAAAACATGGAGAGACAGAGAAGGCTAGGGAGGAAAACATGGAGAGAGAGAGAAGGCTAGGGAGTGAAAACATGGAGAGACAGAGAAGGCTAGGGAGTGAAAACATGGAGAGACAGAGAAGGCTAGGGAGTGAAAACATGGAGAGACAGAGTAGGCTAGGGAGTGAAAACATGGTGAGACAGAGAAGGCTAGGGAGTGAAAACATGGAGAGAGAGAAAAGGCTAGGGAGTGAAAACATGGAGAGAGAGAAAAGGCTAGGGAGGGCTAGGGAGTGAAAACATGGAGAGACAGAGAAGGCTAGGGAGTGAAAACATGGAGAGACAGAGAAGGCTAGGGAGTGAAAACATGGAGAGAGAGAAAAGGCTAGGGAGTGAAAACATGGAGAGAGAGAGAAAAGGCTAGGGAGTGAAAACATGGAGAGACAGAGAAAAGGCTAGGGAGTGGAAACATGGAGAGACAGAGAAGGCTAGGGAGTGAAAACATGGAGAGAGAGAGAAAAGGCTAGGGAGTGAAAACATGGAGAGAGAGAGAAAAGGCTAGGGAGTGAAAACATGGAGAGACAGAGAAGGCTAGGGAGTGAAAACATGGAGAGACAGAGAAGGCTAGGGAGTGAAAACATGGAGAGACAGAGAAGACTAGGGAGTGAAAACATGGAGAGAGAGAAAAGGCTAGGGAGTGAAAACATGGAGAGACAGAGAAAAGGCTAGGGAGTGAAAACATGGAGAGACAGAGAAGGCTAGGGAGTGAAAACATGGAGAGACAGAGAAGGATAGGGAGTGAAAACATGGAGAGACAGAGAAGGCTAGGGAGTGAAAACATGGAGAGACAGAGAAGGCTAGGGAGTGAAAACATGGTGAGACAGAGAAGGCTAGGGAGTGAAAACATGGAGAGACAGAGAAGGCTAGGGAGTGAAAACATGGAGAGACAGATAAGGCTAGGGAGTGAAAACATGGAGAAACAGAGAAGGCTAGGGAGTGAAAACATGGTGAGACAGAGAAGGCTAGGGAGTGAAAACATGGAGAGACAGAGAAAAGGCTAGGGAGTGAAAACATGGAGAGACAGAGAAGGCTAGGGAGTGAAAACATGGAGAGACAGAGAAGGCTAGGGAGTGAAAACATGGAGAGACAGAGAAGGCTAGGGAGTGAAAACATGGAGAGACAGAGAAGGCTAGGGAGTGAAAACATGGAGAGACAGAGAAGGCTAGGGAGTGAAAACATGGAGAGACAGAGAAGGCTAGGGAGTGAAAACATGGAGAGAGAGAAAAGGCTAAGGAGTGAAAACATGGTGAGACAGAGAAGGCTAGGGAGCGAAAACATGGAGAGAGAGAGAAAAGGCTAGGGAGTGAAAACATGGAGAGACAGAGAAGGTTAGGGAGTGAAAACATGGAGAGACAGAGAAGGCTAGGGAGTGAAAACATGGAGAGACAGAGAAGGCTAGGGAGTGAAAACATGGAGAGACAGAGAAGGCTAGGGAGTGAAAACATGGAGAGACAGAGAAGGCTAGGGAGTGAAAACATGGTGAGACAGAGAAGGCTAGGGAGTGAAAACATGGAGAGAGAGAAAAGGCTAGGGAGTGAAAACATGGAGAGAGAGAAAAGGCTAGGGAGTGAAAACATGGAGAGACAGAGAAGGCTAGGGAGTGAAAACATGGAGAGACAGAGAAGGCTAGGGAGTGAAAACATGGAGAGACAGAGAAGGCTAGGGAGTGAAAACATGGAGAGACAGAGAAGGCTAGGGAGTGAAAACATGGTGAGACAGAGAAGGCTAGGGAGTGAAAACATGGAGAGAGAGAAAAGGCTAGGGAGGGCTAGGGAGTGAAAACATGGAGAGACAGAGAAGGCTAGGGAGTGAAAACATGGAGAGACAGAGAAGGCTAGGGAGTGAAAACATGGAGAGAGAGAAAAGGCTAGGGAGTGAAAACATGGAGAGAGAGAGAAAAGGCTAGGGAGTGAAAACATGGAGAGACAGAGAAAAGGCTAGGGAGTGGAAACATGGAGAGACAGAGAAGGCTAGGGAGTGAAAACATGGAGAGACAGAGAAGGCTAGGGAGTGAAAACATGGAGAGAGAGAGAAAAGGCTAGGGAGTGAAAACATGGAGAGACAGAGAAGGCTAGGGAGTGAAAACATGGAGAGACAGAGAAGGCTAGGGAGTGAAAACATGGAGAGACAGAGAAGACTAGGGAGTGAAAACATGGAGAGAGAGAAAAGGCTAGGGAGTGAAAACATGGAGAGACAGAGAAAAGGCTAGGGAGTGAAAACATGGAGAGACAGAGAAGGCTAGGGAGTGAAAACATGGAGAGACAGAGAAGGCTAGGGAGTGAAAACATGGAGAGACAGAGAAGGCTAGGGAGTGAAAACATGGAGAGACAGAGAAGGCTAGGGAGTGAAAACATGGTGAGACAGAGAAGGCTAGGGAGTGAAAACATGGAGAGACAGAGAAGGCTAGGGAGTGAAAACATGGAGAGACAGATAAGGCTAGGGAGTGAAAACATGGAGAAACAGAGAAGGCTAGGGAGTGAAAACATGGTGAGACAGAGAAGGCTAGGGAGTGAAAACATGGAGAGACAGAGAAAAGGCTAGGGAGTGAAAACATGGAGAGACAGAGAAGGCTAGGGAGTGAAAACATGGAGAGACAGAGAAGGCTAGGGAGTGAAAACATGGAGAGACAGAGAAGGCTAGGGAGTGAAAACATGGAGAGACAGAGAAGGCTAGGGAGTGAAAACATGGAGAGACAGAGAAGGCTAGGGAGTGAAAACATGGAGAGACAGAGAAAAGGCTAGGGAGGGCTAGGGAGTGAAAACATGGAGAGACAGAGAAGGCTAGGGAGTGAAAACATGGAGAGAGAGAGAGAAGGCTAGGGAGTGAAAACATGGAGAGACAGAGAAGGCTAGGGAGTGAAAACATGGAGAGACAGAGAAGGCTAGGGAGTGAAAACATGGAGAGAGAGAAAAGGCTAGGGAGTGAAAACATGGAGAGACAGAGAAGGCTAGGGAGTGAAAACATGGAGAGAGAGAAAAGGCTAGGGAGGGCTAGGGAGTGAAAACATGGAGAAACAGAGAAGGCTAGGGAGTGAAAACATGGAGAGACAGAGAAGGCTAGGGAGTGAAAACATGGAGAGAGAGAGAAAAGGCTAGGGAGTGAAAACATGGAGAGACAGAGAAAAGGATAGGGAGTGGAAACATGGAGAGACAGAGAAGGCTAGGGAGTGAAAACATGGAGAGAGAGAGAAAAGGCTAGGGAGTGAAAACATGGAGAGAGAGAGAAAAGGCTAGGGAGTGAAAACATGGAGAGACAGAGAAGGCTAGGGAGTGAAAACATGGAGAGACAGAGAAGGCTAGGAAGTGAAAACATGGAGAGAGAGAGAAAAGGCTAGGGAGTGAAAACATGGAGAGACAGAGAAGGCTAGGGAGTGAAAACATGGAGAGACAGAGAAGGCTAGGGAGTGAAAACATGGTGAGACAGAGAAGGCTAGGGAGTGAAAACATGGAGAGACAGAGAAGGCTAGGGAGTGAAAACATGGAGAGACAGAGAAGGCTAGGGAGTGAAAACATGGAGAGAGAGAAAAGGCTAGGGAGTGAAAACATGGAGAGAGAGAAAAGGCTAGGGAGTGAAAACATGGAGAGACAGAGAAGGCTAGGGAGTGAAAACATGGAGAGACAGAGAAGGCTAGGGAGTGAAAACATGGAGAGACAGAGAAGGCTAGGGAGTGAAAACATGGTTAGACAGAGAAGGCTAGGGAGTGAAAACATGGAGAGAGAGAAAAGGCTAGGGAGTGAAAACATGGAGAGAGAGAAAAGGCTAGGGAGGGCTAGGGAGTGAAAACATGGAGAGACAGAGAAGGCTAGGGAGTGAAAACATGGAGAGAGAGAGAAGGCTAGGGAGTGAAAACATGGAGAGACAGAGAAGGCTAGGGAGTGAAAACATGGAGAGACAGAGAAAAGGCTAGGGAGGGCTAGGGAGTGAAAACATGGAGAGACAGAGAAGGCTAGGGAGTGAAAACATGGAGAGAGAGAGAGAAGGCTAGGGAGTGAAAACATGGAGAGACAGAGAAGGCTAGGGAGTGAAAACATGGAGAGAGAGAGAAGGCTAGGGAGTGAAAACATGGAGAGACAGAGAAGGCTAGGGAGTGAAAACATGGAGAGACAGAGAAGGCTAGGGAGTGAAAACATGGAGAGAGAGAAAAGGCTAGGGAGTGAAAACATGGAGAGACAGAGAAGGCTAGGGAGTGAAAACATGGAGAGAGAGAAAAGGCTAGGGAGGGCTAGGGAGTGAAAACATGGAGAAACAGAGAAGGCTAGGGAGTGAAAACATGGAGAGACAGAGAAGGCTAGGGAGTGAAAACATGGAGAGAGAGAAAAGGCTAGGGAGTGAAAACATGGAGAGAGAGAGAAAAGGCTAGGGAGTGAAAACATGGAGAGACAGAGAAAAGGCTAGGGAGTGGAAACATGGAGAGACAGAGAAGGCTAGGGAGTGAAAACATGGAGAGAGAGAGAAAATGCTAGGGAGTGAAAACATGGAGAGAGAGAGAAAAGGCTAGGGAGTGAAAACATGGAGAGACAGAGAAGGCTAGGGAGTGAAAACATGGAGAGACAGAGAAGGCTAGGGAGTGAAAACATGGTGAGACAGAGAAGGCTAGGGAGTGAAAACATGGAGAGACAGAGAAGGCTAGGGAGTGAAAACATGGAGAGACAGAGAAGGCTAGGGAGTGAAAACATGGAGAGAGAGAAAAGGCTAGGGAGTGAAAACATGGAGAGAGAGAAAAGGCTAGGGAGTGAAAACATGGAGAGACAGAGAAGGCTAGGGAGTGAAAACATGGAGAGACAGAGAAGGCTAGGGAGTGAAAACATGGTTAGACAGAGAAGGCTAGGGAGTGAAAACATGGAGAGAGAGAAAAGGCTAGGGAGTGAAAACATGAAGAGAGAGAAAAGGCTAGGGAGTGAAAACATGGAGAGACAGAGAAGGCTAGGGAGTGAAAACATGGAGAGACAGAGAAGGCTAGGGAGTGAAAACATGGTTAGACAGAGAAGGCTAGGGAGTGAAAACATGGAGAGAGAGAAAAGGCTAGGGAGGGCTAGGGAGTGAAAACATGGAGAGACAGAAGGCTAGGGAGTGAAAACATGGAGAGATAGAGAAGGCTAGGGAGTGAAAACATGGAGAGACAGAGAAGGCTAGGGAGTGAAAACATGGAGAGAGAGAGAAGGCTAGGGAGTGAAAACATGGAGAGAGAGAGAAGGCTAAAACATGAAAACACAAGAAAGACATCCCTTTCGGTCAGAGACAAACTTACATGTGGTAAACCACACACACACACACACACACACACACACACACACACACACACACACACACACACACACACACACACACACACACACACACACACACACACACACACACACACACACACACACACACACACACACACACACACACACACACACACACACTTAAATCTAATGAATGAGCAAGGTTTGTTCATGGAGGAAGAGATCACGATGACCGTCGAAAACAACTTAAATGAGAGAGAGAAATAAATAGTGAGAGAGAAAGAGAGGGAGAGAAAGAAAGAATGATAGAGAGACATGACGCAGGCTGGGAGGGCCGTGCCTCTCTGTGTGTTGGCTCCATTATGACTGGTTGTCTTAATGATCTCTTGTTAACTCATGGCAGACAGTGGTCTGAAAGGTCTGCAGGGGGTCCAGAGAAACCTCTGGGGATTCTGAGTAAAACAGCATGAAGGATTGATACACACACACACACACACAATCAAACATACGAGTACACAGGAAGCAGTCACTGATGGCAAATAACACCAATAAGTCCGAGATCTCCTTCATCCCCTCTCTGTGAGATCTCCTTCATCCCCTCTCCTCTCTATGAGATCTCCTTCATCCCCTCTCTGTGAGATCTCCTTCATCCCCTCTCCTCTCTATGAGATCTCCTTCATCCCCTCTCTGTGAGATCTCCTTCATCCCCTCTCCTCTCTGTGAGATATCCTTCATCCTCTCTCCTCTCTATGAGATCTCCTTCATCCCCTCTCTATGAGATCTCCTTCATCCCCCCTCTGTGAGATCTCCTTCACCCCCCCTCTGTGAGATCTCCTTCATCCCCTCTCTGTGAAAACTCCTTCATCCATCCCCTCTCTGTGAAAACTCCTTCATCCCCCCTCTGTGAGATATCCTTCATCCTCTCTCCTCTCTATGAGATCTCTCTTTCATCCCCTCTCTGTGAGATATCCTTCATCCTCTCTCCTCTCTATGAGATCTCCTTCATCCCCTCTCTATGAGATCTCCTTCATCCCCCCTCTGTGAGATCTCCTTCATCCCCCCTCTGTGAGATCGCCTTCATCCCCCCTCTGTGAGATCTCCTTCATCCCCCCTCTGTGAGATCTCCTTCATCCCCCCTCTGTGAGATCTCATTCATCCCCCCTCTGTGGGATCTCCTTCATCCCCTCTCTGTGTGAGCTACTTCATCCCCTCTCTGTGAGATCTCCTTCATCCCATCTCTGTGTGAGCTCCTTCATCCCCTCTCTGTGAGATCTCCTTCATTCCGTCTCTGTGAGATTTCCTTCATCCCCCCTCGTGAGATCAACATCATCCCCTCTCTGTGAGATCTCCTCCATCCCCCCTCTGTGAGATCTCATGCATCCCCCCTCTGTGAGATCTCCGTCATCCCCCCTCTGTGAGATCTCATTCATCCCCCCTCTGTGAGATCTCTTTCATCCCCCCTCTGTGAGATCTCTTTCATCCCGCCTCTGTGAGATCTTCTTCAACCCCCCTCTGTGAGAGCTCCTTCATCCCCCCTCTGTGAGATCTCCTTCATCCCCCCTCTGTGAGATCTCCTTCAACCCCTCTCTGTGAGATCTCCTTCATCCCCCCTCTGTGAGATCTCCTTCAACCCCCTCTGTGAGAGCTACTTCATCCCCCCTCTGTGAGATCTCCTTCATCCCCCTCTGTGAGATCCCCTTCAACCCCTATCTGTGAAGATCTCCTTCATCCCCCCTCTGTGAGCTCTCCTTCAACCCCCCTCTGTGAGATCTCCTTCATCCCCCCACTGTGAGATCTCCTTCATCCCCCCTCTGTGAGATCTCCTTCATCCCCCCTCTGTGAGATTTCCTTCACCCCCCCTCTGTGAGATCTCCTTCACCCCCTCTCTGTGAGATTCCTTCATCCCCTCTCTTTGAGATCTCCTTCATCCCCCCTCTGTGAGATCTCCTTCATCCCCTCTCTTTGAGATCTCCTTCATCCCCCTCTGTGAGATCTCCTTCATCCCCTCTCTTTGAGATCTCCTTCAACCCCCTTCTGTGAGAGCTCCTTCATCCCCCCTCTGTGAGATCTCCTTCAACCCCCCTCTGTGAGATCTCCTTCAACCCCTCTCGGTGAGATCTTCTTCATCCCCCCTCTGTGAGATCTCCTTCAACCCCCCTCTGTGAGAGCTCATTCATCCCCCCTCTGTGAGATCTCCTTCATCCCCTCTCTGTTAGATCTCCCTCATCCCCTCTCTGTGAGTTCTCCTTCAACCCCCCTCTGTGAGAGCTCCTTCATCCCCCTCTGTGAGATCTCCTTTTATCCCCCATCTGTGAGTTCTCCTTCATCCCCCCTCCGTGAGATCTCCTTCACCCCCCCTCCGTGAGATCTCTTTCATCCCCCCTCTGTGAGATCCCCTTCAACCCCCCTCTGTGAGAGCTCCTTCATCCCCCCTCTGTGAGATCTCCTTCAACCCCCCTCTGTGAGATCTCCTTCAACCCCTCTCGGTGAGATCGCCTTCATCCCCCCTCTGTGAGATCTCCTTCAACCCCCCTCTGTGAGAGCTCATTCATCCCCCCTCTGTGAGATCTCCTTCATCCCCCCTCTGTGAGATCTCCTTCATCCCCTCTCTGTGAGATCTCCTTCATCCCCTCTCTGTGAGTTCTACTTCATCCCCTCTCTGTGAGATCTACTTCATCCCCTCTATGTGAGATCTCCTTCATCCCCTCTCTGTGAGATCTCCTTCATCCCCTCTCTGTGAGTTCTCCTTCAACCCCCCTCTGTGAGAGCTCCTTCAACCCCTCTCCTCTCTGTGAGATATCCTTCATCCTCTCTATGAGATTTCCTTCATCCCCTCTCTATGAGATCTCCTTCATCCCCCCTCTGTGAGATCTCCTTCATCCCCCCTCTGTGAGATCACCTTCATCCCCCCTCTGTGAGATATCCTTCATCCTCTCTCCTCTCTATGAGATCTCTCCTTCATCCCCTCTCTGTGAGATATCCTTCATCCTCTCTCCTCTCTATGAGATCTCCTTCATCACCCTCTCTATGAGATCTCCTTCATCCCCCCTCTGTGAGATCTCCTTCATCCCCTCTCTGTGAGATATCCTTCATCCTCTCTCCTCTCTATGAGATCTCCTTCATCCCCTCTCTATGAGATCTCCTTCATCCCCCCTCTGTGAGATCTCCTTCATCCCCCCTCTGTGAGATCGCCTTCATCCCCCCTCTGTGAGATCTCCTTCATCCCCCCTCTGTGAGATCTCCTTCATCCCCTCTCTGTGAGAACTCCTTCATCCCCCCTCTGTGAGATCTCCTCCATCCCCTCTCCGTGTGAGCTACTTCATCCCCTCTCTGTGAGATCTCCTTCATCCCATCTCTGTGTGAGCTCCTTCATCCCCTCTCTGTGAGATCTCCTTCATTCCGTCTCTGTGAGATTTCCTTCATCCCCCCTCATGAGATCTCCATCATCCCCTCTCTGTGAGATCTCCTCCATCCCCCCTCTGTGAGATGTCATGCATCCCCCTC
>NC_068441.1:41627219-41742219 GCF_023373465.1 Oncorhynchus keta | reverse complement strand
TGGCGGGGGGAGAGAAGTAGAAAGAGAGAGAGTGGCGGCGGGGAGAGAAGTAGAAAGAGAGAGAGTGGTGGCGGGGGAGAAGTAGAAAGAGAGAGAGTGGCGGTGGGGGAGAGAAGTAGAAAGAGAGAGAGTGGCGGCGGGGGGGAGAAGTAGAAAGAGAGAGAGTGGCGGTGGGGGGGAGAGAAGTAGAAAGAGAGAGAGTGGTGGCAGGTGGGGAGAGAAGTAGAAAGAGAGAGAGTGGCGGTGCGGGGAGAGAAGTAGAAAGAGAGAGAGTGGCGGTGCGGGGGGAGAGAAGTAGAAAGAGAGAGAGTGGCGGTGCGGGGGGAGAGAAGTAGAAAGAGAGAGAGGGGCGGTGGGGGGGGAGAGAAGTAGAAAGAGAGAGAGTGGCAGCGGGGGAGAGAAGTAGAAAGAGAGAGAGTGGCGGCGGGGGGGAGAAAGTAGAAAGAGAGAGAGTGGTGGCAGGTGGGGAGAGAAGTAGAAAGAGAGAGAGTGGCGGTGCGGGGGAGAGAAGTAGAAAGAGAGAGAGTGGCAGCGGGGGAGAGAAGTAGAAAGAGAGAGAGTAGCGGGGGGGGAGAAGTAGAAAGAGAGAGAGTAGCGGGGGGGAAGTAGAAAGAGAGAGAGTGGGGGAGCGGGGGGAGAAGTAGAAAGAGAGAGAGTGGCGGCGGGGGGAGAAGTAGAAAGAGAGAGAGTAGCAGGGGGGAGAAGTAGAAAGAGAGAGAGTAGCGGGGGGGAAAGTAGAAAGAGAGAGAGTGGCGGGGGGGAGAAGTAGAAAGAGAGAGAGTAGCGGGGTGGGGGAAGTAGAAAGGGAGAGAGTGGTGGAGGGGGGTAGAAATAGAAAGAGTGGTGGTGGGGGGAGAGAAGTAGAAAGAGAAAGAGTGGCAGCAGGGGGAGAAGTAGAAAGAAAGAGAGAGAGTAGCGGGGGAGAAAGAGAAAGAGAGAAAGAGAGAGAGTGGTGGGGGAAGTAGAAAGAGAGAGTAGCAGGGGGGGGAGAGAAGTAGAAAGAGAGAGAGAGAGTGGCGGCGGGGAGAAGTAGAAAGAGAGAGAGTAGCGGGGGGGGGAAAGAGGGGGGGAAGAAAGAGAAAGAGAGAGAGTGGTGGAGGGGGGTAGAAATAGAAAGAGAGAGAGTGGTGGCGGGGGGAGAGAAGTAAAAAGAGAGAGAGTGGTGGCGGGGGGAGAGAAGTAGAAAGAGAGAGAGTGGTGGCGGGGGGAGAGAAGTAGAAAGAGAGAGAGTGGTGGCGGGGGGAGAGAAGTAGAAAGAGAGAGAGTGGTGGCGGGGGGAGAGAAGTAGAAAGAGAGAGAGTGGTGGTGGGGGGAGAAGTAGAAAGAGAGAGAGTGGTGGCGGGGGGAGAGAAGTAGAAAGAGAGAGATGGAGGAATGTGATGAATGTCCTTAAACATGGTGCTGCAAGCAGCGTGACCCTTTTGCCACACGTTATACTGTATGACCTATGACCTTCCTTGTGACTATCTGAGATGAATTATTACAATAATGACAAATAGAACAATATGTTTATAACATTCATGTGCATCACAGTTACTTAAAACTCCAACTACTACTTCAAATGTTATACCTATCAATTGACAGTAAGCACATACAGTGCCTTGTAAAAGTATGCACCATGCAGACCAAGGAGCTCTCCAAACAGGTCAGAGACAAAGCTGTGGAGAAGTACAGATCAGGGTTGGGTTATAAAAAAAGATCAGAAACTTTGAACATCCCACGGAACACCATTAAATACATTATAAATGTATACAAATGGAAAGAATATGGCACTGCAACAAACCTGTCAAGAGAGGGCAGCCCACCTAAACTCATGGACCAGGCAAGGAGGGCATTAATCAGAGAGGCAACAAAGAGACCAAAGGTAACCCTGAAGGAGATGCAAAGCTCCATAGCAGAGATTGGAGTATCTGTCCATAGGACCACTTTATGCCGGACACTTCACAGAGCTGGGCTTTATGGAAGAGTGGCCAGAAAAATAGCCATTGCTTAAAGAAAAAATAAGCAAACATGTTTGGTGTTTCTCCAAAAGGCATGTGGGAGACTCCCCAAACATATGGAAGAAGGTACTCTGGTCAGATGAGACTAAAATGTAGCTTTTTGGCCATCAAAGAATATAGCTATGTCTGGAGCAAACCCAACAACATCCCTAGAGTATAGCATGATGGTGGCAGCATCATGCTGTGGGGATGTTTTTCCATCAGCAGGGACTGGGAAACTGGTCAGAATTGAAGGAATGATGGATAGAGCTAAATACAGGGAAATTCTTGAGGGAAACCTGTTTCAGTCTTCCAGAGATTTGAGACTGGGATGGAGGTTCACCTTCCAGCAGGACAAATGACCCTAAGCATACTGCTAAAGCAACACTTGTGTGGTTTAAGGGGGTTTGGCCTAGTCAAAGCCCAGGCCTCAATCCAATTGAGAATCTGTGGTATCACTTAAAGATTGCTGTAAACCAGCGGAACCCATACCACTCAAAAATCCCAGATGTGCCAAGCTTATAGAGACATACCCCAAGAGAACTGCAGCTGTAATTGCTGCAAAAGGCGGCTCTACAAAGTCTTGACTTTGGGGGTGAATAGTTATGCAGATTTAAGTTGTCTGTTTTTTTGTCTTATTTCTTGTTTCACAATAAAAACAATATTTTAATCTTCAAAGTGGTAGGCATGTTGTGTAAATCAAATGATACAACCCCCCCCCCAAAATCTATTTTAATTCCAGGTTGTAAGGCAACAAAATAGGAGCCAAAGGGGGTGAATACTTTCCCAAGCCCCTGTACTAGCAGACGCATTTCATTTCAAACTTCACATTTCTCTAGTATAGGCTACTTATATTTAACAATATCAGCATAAGGTGCTTGATTATTGATAAGTGGCCTGTTCGGTTGGTGTCGGTCTTTTCCGGTTTATTGTCCCGGCACTACTATCAATCAGTCAGTAGTGACGGAAATGTGTAATCACGGTGTCATTCCATAAATATTGATATCCTTCACCTCTTCTCTGGTTCCTACTCAAAGAAGCACACACATGCCAGTAGACGGAAAGAGAGAGAGAGAGAGAGAGAGAGAGAGAGAGAGAGAGAGAGAGAGAGAGAGAGAGAGAGAGAGAGAGAGAGAGAGAGAGAGGGTCATGCTACAAAGATATTCAGTGCAACACACACATATTACCGTAAATATGTTAGGACATACAGTGCCTTCAGACAGTATTCATAACCCTTGACTTATTCTACATTTTGCGGTGTTACAGCCTGAAAACAATTAAATACACTTTTTTCCCCTCCCATCTACACACAATAACCCTTAACGACAAAGTGAATTGATTTATTTGTACATTTCTGCACATTTATTGAATGTTCAATGTTTTAATTATTTTCTTCATTGGCAACAAACTGACACGACACATCCAAGTATATCTGACCAAATTATGAAAGGCAAGCATTGTACTTTTGAATTCTGTAAAGGAAGTGTGGAAGAGACAACCATTTTTTCACCTATCAACAATGACAAGCCACCGGGGTCTGACAACTTGAATGGAAAATTACTGAGGATAATAGCGGACAATTTTGCAACTCATATTTGCCATATCTTCAATTTAAGCCTGCTATAAAGTGTGTGCCCTCAGGCCTGGAGGGAAGCAAAAGTCATTCCGCTACCCAAGAATAGTAAAGCCCCCTTTTACTGGCTCAAATAGCCGACCAATCAGCCCGTTACCAACCCTTAGTAAACTTTGGGAAAAAATTGTGTTTGACCAGATACAATGTTATTTTACAGTAAACAAAGTGACAGACTTTCAGCATGCTTATAGGGAAGGATTTTCAATAAGCACAGCACTTACACAATTGTCTAATGATAGGCCGAGAAATTCATAAAACGATTGTGGGGGCTGATTTGTTAAGACTTCATTGCGGCTTTTGACATTATCGTTCATAGTCTAGTGCTGGAAAAAAACAGGTTATGGCTTTACACCCCCTGCTATATTGTGGACAAAGAGTTACCTGTCTAACAGAACACAGAGGGTGTTCTTCGATGGAAGCCTCTCCAACATAATCCAGTTAGAATAAGGAATTCCCCAGGGCAGCTGTCTAGTCTATTGTAATATGGTGGTATTTTACATTTTGTATTGTAGATACAGTTGAACTTCGGAAGTTTACATACACCTTAGCCAAATACATTTAAATACATTTAAACTCAGTTTTTCACAATTCCCTGTCTTAGGTCAGTTGGGATCACCACTTTATTTTAAGAATGTGAAATATCAGAATAATAGTAGAGAGGATGATTTATTTCAGCTTTTATTTATTTCATCACATTCCCACTGGGTCAGAAGTTTACATACACTCAATTAGTATTTGGTAGCATTGCCTTTAAATAGTTTAACTTGGGTCAAACGCTTCGGGTAGCCTTCCACAAGCTTCCCACAATAAGTTTGGTGAATTTTGGCTCCTGACAGAGCTGGTGTAAATGAGTCAGGTTTGTCGGCCTCCTTGCTCGCACACACCTTTTCAGTTCTGCCCACAAATGTTCTATATGATTGAGGTCAGGGCTTTGTGATGGCCACTCCAATACCTTGACTTTGTTATCCTTAAGCTATTTTGCCACAACTTTGAAAGTATGCTTGGGGTCATCGTCCATTTGGAAGACCCATTTGCAACCAAGCTTTAACTTCCTGACTGATGATTTGAGATGTTGCTTCAACATATCCACATCATTTTCTTACCTCGTGATGCCATCTATTTTGTGAAGTGCACCAGTCTCTCCTGCAGCAAAGCACCCCCACAACATGATGCTGCCATCTAGTGCTTCATGGTTGGGATGATGTTCTTCGGCTTGCAAGCCTCCAAACATAACGATGGTCATTATGGCCAAACAGTTCTAATTTTGTTTCATGAGACCAGAGGACATTTCTCCAAAAAGTACGATCTTTGTCCCCATGTGCAGATGCAAACCGTGGTCTGTCTTTTTTATGTAGGTTTTGGAGCAGTGGCTTCTTCCTTGCTGAGTGGCCTTTCAGGTAATGTTGATATCGGACTCGTTTTACTGTGGATATAGATACTTTTGTACCTGTTTCCTCCAGCATCTTCACAAGGTCCTTTGCTGTTGTTCTGGGATTGATTTGCACTTTTCGCACCAAAATACGTTCATCTCTAGGAGACAGAACGCGTCTCCTTCCTGAGCGGTATGATGGCTGCGCGGTACCATGGTGTTTATACTTGCATACTATTGTTTGTACAGATGAATGTGGTGCCTTCAGGCGTTTGGAAATTGCTCCCAAGGATGAACCAGACTTGTGGAGGTCAACTATTTTTTTCTGAGGTCTTGGCTGATTTCTTCTGATTTTCCCATGATATCAAGCAAAGAAGCACTGAGTTTGAAGTTAGGCCTTGAAATACATCCAGAGGTACACCTCCAATTGACTCCAATTAGCCTATCAGAAGCTTCTAAAGACTGTTTAAAGGCACAGTCAACTTAGTGTATGTAAACTTCTGACCCACTGGAATTGTGATACAGTGATAAGTGAAATATATAAGTGAAATAATCTGTCTGTAAACAATTGTTGGAAAATTACTTGTGTCATGCACAAAGTAGATGTCCTAACCGACTTGCCAAAACTATAGTTTGTTAACAAGAAATTTGTGGAGTGGTTGAAAAACGAGTTTTAATGACTCCAACCTAAGTGTATGTAAACTTCCGACTTCAACTGTATGTAGATGTGTAATACTGTTATATGATACTGTTTAATCTTTTTTTATATATATGTAGTGTAAGTGGCTTAATGTGCTTGGATGCCAGGAAGAGTAGCTGCTGCCTTGGCAACAGCTAATGGGAATCCCTAATACATACAAATACCCAAAACATGATGCAGCCACCAATATGCTTACAAATTTGGAGAGTGGTACTCAGTAATGTGTTTTATTGGATTTGTCCCAAACATAACACTTTGTTTTCAGGACAAAATGTTAATTGCTTTGCCCCATTTTTTGCAGTATTACTTTAGTGTCTTGTTGCAAACAGGATGCATGTTTTGGAAATGATTCCTTCTTTTCACTCTGTCATTTAGGTTAGTATTGTGGAGTAACTACAATGTTGTTGACCATCCTCAGTTTCCTCCTAACACAGCCATTACATTCTGTAACTGTTTTCCAGTCACCATTGGCCTCATAGTTTATTCCCTGAGCGGTTTCCTTCCTCTCCGGCAACTGAGTTAGGAAGGAAACCTGTATCTTTGTAGTGACTGGGTGTTTGTACACCATCCAAAGTGTAATGAATAACTTCACCATGCTCAAAGGGATATTCAATGTTTTACCCATGTACCAATAAGTGCCCTTTTTTGCGAGGCATTGGAAAATCTCCCTGGTCTTTGTGGTTGAATCTGTGTTTGAAATTCACTGCTTGACTGAGGGACCTTCCATATAATTGTATTTGTGGGGTACAGAGATGAGGTAGTCATTCAAAAATCATGTTAAACACTATTATTGCACATAGTGATGCCATGCAACTCATTATGTAACTTAAGCACATTTTTACTCCTGAACTTATCTAGGCTTGCATTAATAAAGGGGTGGAATATTTATTGACTGAAGACTTTTCAGCTTTAATTTTTTATTAATTTGTAAAAATAAAAAAAAAACATAATTCCATTTTGGCATTATAGGGTATGGTGTTGAGGCCAGCGACCAAAAAATCGAAATGTTATACATTTTCAATTCAGGCTGTAACACCACGTGGAAAAATTCAAACGTGTGCACTCACAAACACACGGACGTGCACACGCACCCCCCCGCATATATCCCTTCCCCACACACTCACAAACACACAGACGTACACACGCACCCCCGCATATATCCCCCTCCCACACACTTACAAACACACGGACGTTTACATGCACCCCCCGCATATATCCCCTCCCACACACACACACATGGACGTGCACACGCACTCCCCGCATATATCCCCTCCCACACACTCACAAACACACGGACGTGCACACGCACCCCCCCGAATATATCCCTTCCCCACACACTCACAGACACATGGACGTGCACACGCAACCCCCCACATATATCCCCCTCCCACACACTCACAAACACACGGACGTGCACACGCACCCATATATCCCCCTCCCACACACTCACAAACACCCACACGTGTAATTACTGTAAATATGTTAAGAAACATCTTCTTCCTCCTTCTCTGACACACATACAGATGTAGAATCTTAATTTGAGCCAGTTCGCTAGAGCAGGAAAATAATTCTGCAGCATGAGGAAATGTGAATTATTATGTGGATGATAATTAATGGACATTTTTCTAGAGGTTGATACATTTTTCATAAGGGAAAATCAAGTCTGAAATGTCAACGTGGAAATAGAAAAGTTCAGAAGCCTTTTCATATCTCAAATACAACACACGTTGTATTCTCCTGCAATAGGATGATCAAATTAATATCCTACATCTGTAAACACGCGCGCACACACACCTGCCTGAAAACAAAGTGTAAGCCAAGGGCTGCTGGGACATAAGTATGGAAAGAATACTAATTTTTCAGTCTTTGTCTTTATACATGAACTGTGTTGACACAGACGTGTCTGAAGGAAGAACAGTACTGGTTCTCCAGCAGCATGTTTACAAGCTGTGTCTGTGTGGAGTCTGAAGTCGCTAGGGCAATGGGCCTGCCTGCTCTACTCTGAGAAGAGGTGTTACACATGAGCTGTGGAAAAATGGACCCATGCAGGAAAACAGACATGCACACATTCACACACATAGAGGAGAGGTCATTTGGTGCATCCTACTTTAATTAGTTGAGTGTACAGGACGTGTGTGTGCTTCAGCGTGTGATGAACTGTAAATGTATGCATGTCTGGGCGCTTGATCAAGCATGCATAGTATGACACAGTATGTTTGTGCGTGCTCTTATGTAAGCGTGGACGACTGGGCGTAAAGTAGCTTTCTGTCCGTGTGTGTGTGTGTGTGTGTGTGTGTGTGTGTGTGTGTGTGTGTGTGTGTGTGTGTGTGTGTGTGTGTGTGTGTGTGTGTGTGTGTGTGTGTGTGTGTGTGTGTGTGTGTGTATAACCACAACAAAAGGGCTTGTTGTTGCCAGGAGTGTGTGTGTGTGTGTCCGTACCTGAAGAAACCCTTGCAGCCCTCGCAGGTCATGGCATTGAAGTGGAAACCGGTGGCCTTGTCCCCACACACACCGCAGATCCGCGGTACGTTTCTGTCAAACTCCTCATTGGCCAGAGTGGAGGTACTCACAGCCATATTTTCCATCACTACAGAGAAAGAGAAAGAGAAAGAGAAAGAGAGAGAGAGAGAGAGAGAGAGAGAGAGAGAGAGAGAGAGAGAGAGAGAGAGAGAAATGAACTTTTGTGACCATTGACCTGAAAAGCACACAGCGGGATTAGTCAGTATGTGACCTGTCCTATGACCTCTGTTGGATTAGTCAGTATGTGCCCTGTTTTATGACCTCTGGTGGATTAGTCAGTATGTACCCTGTTTTATGACCTCTGGTGGATTAGTCAGTATGTGTCCTGTTTTATGAACTCAGATGGATTAGTCAGTATGTGATATGTCCAATGACCTCTGATGGATTAGTCAGTATGTGACCTGTTTTATGACCTCTGTTGGATTAGTCAGTATGTGCCCTGTTTTATGACCTCTGGTGGATTAGTCAGTATGTGATCTGTTTTATGACCACTGGTGGATTAGTCAGTATGTGATATGTCCTATGACCTCTGGTGGATTAGTCAGTATGTGATCTGTCCAATGACCTCTGGTGGATTAGTCAGTATGTGACCTGTTTTATGACCTCTGGTGGATTAGTCAGTATGTGATCTGTCCTATGACCTCTGGTGGATTAGTCAGTATGTGACCTGTTTTATGACCTCTGGTGGATTAGTCAGTATGTGACCTGTTTTATGACCTCTGGTGGATTAGTCAGTATGTGACCTGTCCTATGACCTCTGATGGATTAGTCAGTATGTGATCTGTCCTATGACCTCTGGTGGATTAGTCAGTATGTGATATGTCCTATGACCTCTGGTGGATTAGTCAGTATGTGATCTGTCCTATGACCTCTGGTGGATTAGTCAGTATGTGATCTGTTTTATGACCTCTGATGGCTGCATTGTGGCTCCTGTATATACAGTGCCTTCGGAAAGTATTCAGACCCCTTGACTTTTTCCACATTTTGTTACGTTACAGCCTTATTCTAAAATATATTAAATAAATAAAAAATAATGAGAGAAACGCCCCAAATCAGGTGTGCCAAGCTTGTAGCACAAACAGATAAGAGTATCAAAGGTTGTGTGTGTGTGTCAGGGGTGTAGGCATTGGGAGCTATATTTTTTTATGCTCTTCATTTGTCTGTGTTCCAAAGAGGACATTACTTGTATTTTTAACTAAACATGCAAACACCATAGGATGGAATGCATACCAAGCAGTGCACTGGGTTTTTCATATTTTATTAAATATATCAGAACAGGTGAACTGGAATAACATTCAATCTCACGAGATGGGTTGCCAAAAAGAACTAACTGAAAGCCACACCACCAATAAGTCTAGAATATGACTACATTGAGGCATATGTCACTGTGCTTCTATGGCTATATGCACCATGCCACTGCATATTTCATTTGTTAATTTAGCAAACAAGATAGCTCATAATCCAGAGCTTTATTCAGTCAACAGACGTATATTTATAGCTTCAATTAGCTTTAAAACAGCGAAATGTTCTATCAGCCTAATAGCAGAATGTGTAGAATAGCATGAGATTAGCTATAAAACTACAACTTTTTTGTCATTGCCCCATGGTAAAATGTGTAAAATTGCAGCAATTCGCTGCTTTACCTATAGTTCTGGCTATGCCACTGGTGTTTGTGTGTGTGTGTGTGTTTATTTTATTTATTTAGATTTATTTCACCTTTATTTAACCAGGTAGGCTAGTTGAGAACAAGTTCTCATTTGCAACTGCGACCTGGCCAAGATAAAGCATAGCAGTGTGAACAGACAACACAGAGTTACACATGGAGTAAACAATTAACAAGTCAATAACACAGTAGAAAAAAAGGGGAGTCTATATACAATGTGTGCAAAAGGCATGAGGAGGTAGGCGAATAATTACAATTTTGCAGATTAACACTGGAGTGATAAATGATCAGATGATCATGTACAGGTAGAGATATTGGTGTGTAAAAGAGCAGAAAAGTAAATAAATAAAAACAGTATGGGGATGAGGTAGGTGAAAATGGGTGGGCTATTTACCAATAGACTATGTACAGCTGCAGCGATCGGTTAGCTGCTCAGATAGCTGATGTTTGAAGTTGGTGAGGGAGATAAAAGTCTCCAACTTCAGCGATTTTTGCCATTCGTTCCAGTCACAGGCAGCAGAGAACTGGAACGAAAGGCGGCCAAATGAGGTGTTGGCTTTAGGGATGATCAGTGAGATACACCTGCTGGAGCGCGTGCTACGGATGGGTGTTGCCATCATGACCAGTGAACTGAGATAAGGCGGAGCTTTACCTAGCATGGACTTGTAGATGACATGGAGCCAGTGGGTCGGGCGACGAATATGTAGCGAGGGCCAGCCGACTAGAGCATACAAGTCGCAGTGGTGGGTGGTATAAGGTGCTTTAGTGACAAAACGCATGGCACTGTGATAAACTGCATCCAGTTTGCTGAGTAGAGAGTTGGAAGCTATTTTGTAGATGACATCGCCGAAGTCGAGGATCGCTAGGATAGTCAGTTTTACTAGGGTAAGTTTGGCGGCGTGAGTGAAGGAGGCTTTGTTGCGAAATAGAAAGCCGACTCTAGATTTGATTTTCGATTGGAGATGTTTGATATGAGTCTGGAAGGAGAGTTTACAGTCTAGCCAGACACCTAGGTACTTATAGATGTCCACATATTCAAGGTCGGAACCATCCAGGATGGTGATGCTAGTCAGGTGAGCGGGTGCAGGCAGCGAACGGTTGAAAAGCATTTGGCTTTACTAGCGTTTAAGAGCAGTTGGAGGCCACGGAAGGAGTGTTGTATGGTATTGAAGCTCGTTTGGAGGTTAGATAGCACAGGGTCCAAGGACAGGCCGGAAGTATATAGAATGGTGTCGTCTGCGTAGAGGTGGATCAGGGAATTGCCCGCAGCAAGAGCAACATCATTGATATATACAGAGAAAAGAGTCGGCCCGAGAATTGAACCCTGTGGCACCCCCATAGAGACTGCCAGAGGACCGGACAGCATGCCCTCCGATTTGAAACACTGAGCTCTGTCTGCAAAGTAGTTGGTGAACCAGGCACGGCAGTCATCAGAAAAACCGAGACTACTGAGTCTGCCGATAAGAGTATGGTGATTGACAGAGTCGAAAGCCTTGGCAAGGTCGATGAAGACAGCTGCACAGTACTGTCTTTTATCGATGGCGGTTATGATATCGTTTAGTACCTTGAGCGTGGCTGAGGTGCACCCGTGACCGGCTCGGAAACCAGATTGCACAGCGGAGAAGGTACGGTGGGATTCGAGATGGTCAGTGACCTGTTTGTTGACTTGGCTTTCGAAGACCTTATATAGGCAGGGCAGGATGGATATAGGTCTGTAACAGTTTGGGTCCAGGGTGTCTCCCCCTTTGAAGAGGGGGATGACTGTGGCAGCTTTCCAATCCTTGGGGATCTCAGACGATATGAAAGAGAGGTTGAACAGGCTTGTAATAGGGGTTGCGACAATGGCGGATAGTTTCAGAAATAGAGGGTCCAGATTGTCAAGCCCAGCTGATTTGTATGGATCCAGGTTTTGCAGCTCTTTCAGAACATCTGCTATCTGGATTTGGGTAAAGGAGAACATGGAGAGGCTTGGGCGAGTAGCTGCGGGGGGGGGGGCTGTTGGCCGAGGTTGGAGTAGCCAGGCGGAAGGCATGGCCAGCCGTTGAGAAATGCTTGTTGAAGTTTTCGATAATCATGTATTTATCGGTGGTGACCGTGTTACCTAGCCTCAGTGCAGTGGGCAGCTGGGAGGAGGTGCTCTTGTTCTCCATGGACTTCACAGTGTCCCAGAACCTTTTGGAGTTGGAGCTACAGGATGCAAATTTCTGCCTGAAGAAGCTGGCCTTAGCTTTCCTGACTGACTGCGTGTATTGGTTCCTGACTTCCCTGAACAGTTGTAGATTGCGGGGACTATTCAATGCTATTGCAGTCCGCCACAGAATGTTTTTGTGCTGGTCGAGGGCAGTCAGGTCTGGCGTGAACCAAGGGCTATATCTGTTCTTAGTTCTGCATTTTTTGAACGGAGCATGCTTATCTAAAATGGTGAGGAAGTTACTTTTAAAGAATGACCAGGCATCCTCAACTGACGGGATGAGGTCAATGTCCTTCCAGGATACCCAGGCCAGGTCGATTAGAAAGGCCTGCTCACAGAAGTGTTTTAGGGAGTGTTTGACAGTGATGAGGGGTGGTCGTTTGACTGCGGCTCCGTAGTGGATACAGGCAATGGGGGGATCGCTGAGATCCTGGTTGAAGACAGCGGAGGTGTATTTGAGGGGCCAGTTGGTCAGGATGACGTCTATGAGGGTGCCCTTGTTTACAGATTTAGGGTTGTACCTGGCATCTAGCTTAGATTGTAGGACTGGTGGAGATGGGGACATGCAGGGCCTGGGTTTACCTCTACATCACCCGCGGAACAGAGGAGGAGTAGTATGAGGGTGCGGCTAAAGGCTATCAAAACTGGTCGCCTAGAGCGTTGGGGACAAAGAATAAAAGGAGCAGATTTCTGGGCATGGTAGAATATATTCAGGGCATAATGCGCAGACAGGGGTATGGTGGGGTGCGGGTACAGCGGAGGTAAGCCCCAGGCACTGGGTGATGATGAGGGAGGTTGTATCTCTGGACATGCTGGTTGTAATGGGTGAGGTCACCGCATGTGTGGGAGGTGGGACAAAGGAGGTATGAGGGGTATGAAGAGTGGAACTAGGGGCTCCATTGTAAACTAAAACAATGATAACTAACCTGAACAACAGTATACAAGGCATATTGACATTTGAGAGAGACATACAGCGAGTCATACAGTAATCACAGGTGTTGAATTGGGAGAGCTCGCTAAAACAGTAGGTGAGACAACAACAGCTAATCAGCTAGCACAACAACAGCAGGTAAAATGGCTTGACTTGGCAGGGAGGGTCGGATTAACTACACACAGAGCCTGAGTGCGGCTGGGGCCGACAGATAAAACATAAACAAGCAGAATGGAGTACCGTGATTAATGGACAGTCCAGAATGCATCAGCTATGTAGTGATCAGTGTCCAGGGGGCAGCGGTGGATGGGGCAGGGAAGCTAGACTGTATTATCCAGGTTAAAAAAACTGGCTGGCTGTGCAGAAGGTAAAAGCCGCTACCAGTGGCTAACAATGACTAAATAGCTTGTAGCTAGTTAGCTGGTTAGCTTCGGGAGGTTCTTGTGTTTTAAAAATTAAAAATAATAGCGATTCCGTATCACATTGGGTGAGGCAGGTTACCGGAAGGTATAATCGAATTAAAAATCGAAAAGAGATTGAAAGTAAATATGGGTCCAGTGAGTGGTTGGGCTGGCTGGGGACGCGGCGATTCAGACAGTTAGCAGGCCTGTGCTAACAAGCTAACAGTTAGTAGGCCGGGGCTAAACAAGCTAGCAGTTAGCAGGCCGAATTAGCAAGCAAGCAGATAGCAAGGGCTAGAAAGTTAGCCTTTGAGGGACATCGCGATGGGGTGAGTCTGTTTATGCCTCTTCATGCGGTGACATCGATAGACCGGTCGTGGGTCCGGATATTGTAGCCCAGGAGTATGCTTCGGTGGTAGCACAGGAGCTCTGGCCGGGCTAGCTTCAAGCTAAGTGGATGGAAACGCTAGCCAGGAGTAATCATCCGGGGTTGCGGTTAGCTAATTAGCTAGTTGTGAAGATCCAGCTGAAAATGTTCCGTTTGCAGTGGGAATCCGGGGATAAAAATAATAGGTCCGTTATGCTCTGGTTAGAGTCGCGTTGTTCGAACTGGCGAGAGCTTTCCGAGCTAAAGGTTAGCTGATGACCGGTTAGCTGATGACCGCTAGCAATGGTTTGCTGACTGATAGCTGGTAGTTAGCTGGCTAGCTTCAGTTGAGGGGTTCCGGATCTGAAGTAAATATAAATACTTTAGGAAAAAAAGCAGATCCACGCTACATTGGGTGAGGCGGGTTGCAGGAGAGTATTTAGATTTTGAGGTTTAGCAAAATGTTTTGAAAGATATGCAAAGAAAAATATGTTTTAAAAAAAAACGATATATACAAGGGACACGACACGACAAGACGTCTGACTGCTACGCCATCTTGTGTGTGTGTGTGTGTGTGTGTGTCAGAGAAGAAGGTAGTACATTTCCAGGTGCAAATTGTTTGACGTAATGAGTCTTATTTCTTGCCCAAAATGTTATAGTCAACGCAGAACAGTGTCACAGGCCACCAGTTGCCAAAATCCCACAGACAAGTCACGTTTGCTAGAAACCTTTTCAGCAACAGTGTGAGAGTTGTCTTTCTCCTGATAAAATCAAAGACTTCAGGTGATTCAATACCTTCAGAACGCAGTAATTGATGTGTTAGGCCGAGGTGACTCAAAACCCAGAACCACATTTTGTAAACATGTTTCTGATGGCCTAACCCTCAATACCATGGACCTCCACTCACATGAAGCAAACATTCAAAGGCCAAATATTCGTCCTCCAAATAAAGACAAAAAACAGGGTAAGAAGGTAAGAGGCCACTTTATGTAGGCTGTGTTGACATTTTGTCAGTAAAACGGCCTGTATCTATACTGCCATTATCATGGAGTCTTCGGTTGACACAGTGGAGAGGTGAACTCCAGTGTCTTCGTCTGCCTGGGGGCTTAGAAAATGACCCAACGGATTACACGACAAAGAGTTACATTTGATTACATAGTGCACAGAGTATCTACTTCACTTAAGCATGTCACTGAAAGAGTAGCATCACAACCACGAGAGTAGCATCTCCACCTCAAGAGTAGCATCCTCCACCGCACGAGTAGCATTTCTACCACAAGAGTAGCATCCTCCACATCAAGAGTAGCATCCTCCACCGCATGAGTAGCATTTCTACCACAAGAGTAGCATCCCCCACCTCAAGAGTAGCATCCCCCACCTCAAGAGTAGCATCCCCCACCTCAAGAGTAGCATCCCCCACCTCAAGAGTAGCATCCCCCACCACAAGAGTAGCATCCCCCACCTCAAGAGTAGCATCCCCCACCTCAAGAGTAGCATCCCCCACCTCAAGAGTAGCATCTCCACCTCAAGAGTAGAATCTCCCACCTCAAGAGTAGCATCTCCACCTCAAGAGTAGAATCTCCACCGCAAGATTAGCATCCCCCACCTCAAGAGTAGCATCCCCCACCTCAAGAGTAGCATCCCCCACATCAAGAGTAGCATCCCCCACATCAAGAGTAGCATCTCCACCTCAAGAGTAGCATCTCCACCTCAAGAGTAGCATCTCCACCTCAAGAGTAGCATCTCCACCGCAAGAGTAGCATCTCCACCTCAAGAGTAGCATATACACTGCAAGAGTAGCATCTTCACCGCAGGGGTAGAATCCCCAATGCAAGGGTAGCATCCTCAACGCAAGGGTAGCGTTTCCTCCACCACCACCTCAGAGTGAAAATAAAGCAGAGGCAGAGATGGAGGGATGGAGGAGGGAGGGATAGAGGGGAGACAAAGAAGGGTGACAATCTCAATACTGTACTGATGTGAATATAAACACACTTACAAATCATGAGCAATGAGGTAAGGAGGCAAGCTGAATAATGTAAGCTGTTTTGACAGAGCTCTCCATCACCACTTGCAGCAAAGTGAATACGCCAGAGGTGTCTGAAAGACTGGGTGCTAAACTCCTCCAAAACACATATGGAGCTGTATGTATCAAACATGACAGAGTAGGATCCGTTTTGCCTTTTAGCTCACAATCAATAAGATTACATGGATGCTCTATAGATACAAATGTAAAACGTGATAATATGTGTTTGATAAAAATATTTGAGAAACATCCATTGAAGCTTAGATTTATTAGGATCCCCATTAGCCAACGCCAATGGCAACAGCTAGTCTTACTGGGGACTGTGAATAGACCCCTGGTGGTATGTTTAGTGGCGTAAGTGTTAGACTTGGGCGCTATCCCATATATACTGTATACCGGGGAATTTGGAAAAAGCCACAGGATAGAGTTTTTCAATACCATCAATACCGTTGAAAGTATTTATTTAAAGTTTTTAAATACATTTTAATATTTGTAGCAACTCTTTAAGTAAATACCTAGAGTCAACTTGTGCAATGTGTTAGAAGATGAAGCAGATTGCGATCTTCATTTGACCTGTCTCATTATTTTACATTATGAAGCTTACTGTAGTTCCCCAGAACCGTTTAGTCCAAAATCACATTCGGTAGCTCCTACCTATATACAGTTGAAGTTGGAAGTTTACATACACACATATATATTATATAGAGTATGGGGAACATAATCACTATAATGAAATATGTGGACCAATAGGCAATAAGACACTCAAAAACCACAGCCACAGCATGTCATAGCAAACGTAACATACACATATGCTATGTTAATACATTGTACGCCTCAGGTATATACAGTGGGGCAAAAAAGTATTTAGTCAGCCACCAATTGTGCAAGTTCTCCCACTTAAAAAGATGAGAGAGGCCTTTCATCACAGCTACACTTCAACTATGGCAGAAAAATTGAGACGAAATAAAATCCAGAAAATCATATTGTAGGATTTTTCATGAATTTATTTGCAAATTATGGTGGAAAATAAGTATTTGGTCAATAACAAAAGTTTATCTCAATACTTTGTTATATACCCTTTGTTGGCAATGACAGAGGTCAAACGTTTTCTGTAAGTCTTCACAAGGTTTTCACATACTGTTGCTGGTATTTTGGCCCATTCCTCCATGCAGATCTCCTCTAGAGCAGTAATGTTTTGGGGCTGTTGCTGGGCAACACAGACTTTCAACTCCCTCCAAAGATTTTCTTTGGGGTTGAGATCTGGAGACTGGCTAGGCCACTCCAGGACCTTGAAATGCTTCTTACGAAGCCACTCCTTCGTTGCCCGGGCGGTGCGTTTGGGATCATTGTCATGCTGAAAGACCCAGCCACGTTTCATCTTCAATGCCCTTGCTGATGGAAGGAGGTTTTCACTCAAAATCTCACGATACATGGCCCCATTCATTCTTTCCTTTATACAGATCAGTCATACTGGTCCCTTTGCAGAAAAACAGCCCCAAAGCATGATGTTTCCACCCCCATGCACAGTAGGTATGGTGTTCTTTGGATGCAACTCATCATTCTTTGTCCTCCAAACATGACGAGTTGAGTTTTTACCAAAAAGTTATATTTTGGTTTCATCTGACCATATGACATTCTCCCAATCTTCTTCTGGATCATCCAAATGCTCTCTAGTAAACTTCAGACGGGCCTGGACATGTACTGGCTTAAGCAGGGGGACACGTCTGGCACTGCAGGATTTGAGTCCATGGCGGCGTAGTGTGTTACTGGTGGTAGGCTTTATTACTTTGGTCCCAGCTCTCTGCAGGTCATTCACTGGGTCCCCCTGTGTGGTTCTGGGATTTTTGCTCACCGTTCTTGTGATCATTTTGACCCCACGGGATGAGATCTTGCGTGGAGCCCCAGATCGAGGGAGATTATCAGTGGTCTTGTATGTCTTCCATTTCCTAATAATTGTTCCCACAGTTGATTTCCTCAAACCAAGCTGCTTACCTATTGCAGATTCAGTCTTCCCAGCCTGGTGCAGGTCTACAATTTTGTTTCTGGTGTCCTTTGACAGCTCTTTGGTCTTGGCCATAGTGGAGTTTGGAGTGTGACTGTTTGAGGATGTGGACAGGTGTCTTTTATACTGATAACAAGTTCAAACAGGTGCCATTAATACAGGTAACGAGTGGAGGACAGGGGAGCCTCTTAAAGAAGAAATTACAGGTCTGTGAGAGCCAGAAATCTTGCTCGTTTGTAGGTGACCAAATACTTATTTTCCACCATAATTTGCAAATAAATTCAGTAAAAATCCTACAATGTGATTTTCTAGATTTTTCTCTCTAATTTTGTCTGTCATAGTTGAAGTGTACGTATGATGAAAATTACAGGCCTCTCTCATCTTTTAAGTGGGAGAACTTGCACAATTGGTGGCTGACTAAATAACTTTTGCCCCACTGTATATACAGTTGAAGTTAGAAGTTTACATACACTTAGATTTGAGTCATAAAAACTCCACAAATTTCTTGTTCACAAACTATAGTTTTGGCAAGTCGGTTAGGACATCGACTTTGTGCATGACACAAGTAACTTTTCCAACAACAAAGACATTATTTCACTTATCATTCACTGTATCACAATTTCAGTGGGTCAGAAGTTTACATACACTAAGTTGACTGTGCCTTTAAACAGCTTGGAAAATTCCCCAAAATTATGGAATGCCTTTAGAAGCTTCTGATAGACTAATTGACATTATTTCTGTGAATTGGAGGTGTACCTGTGGATGTATTTCCAGGCCTACCTTCAAATTCAGTGCCTCTTTTCTTGACATCATGGGAAAATCAAAAGAAATTAGCCAAGTCCTCAGGAAAAAAAAGTTGACCTCCACAAGTCTGGTTCATCCTTGGGAGCAAATTCCAAGCGCCTGAAGGTACCACGTTCATCTGTACAAACAATAGTACGCAAGTATAAACACCATGGGACCATGGGACCACGCAGCCATCATACCGCTCAGGAAGAGATGCGTTCTGAATCCTAGAGATGAACGTACTATGGTGCAAAAAGTGTAAATCAATCCCAGAACAACAGCAAAGGAACTTGTGAAGATGCTGGAGGAAACAGGTACAAAAGTATCTATATCCACAGTAAAACGAGTCCTATATCGACATAACCTGAAAGGCTGCTCAGCAAGGAAGAAGCCACTGCTCCATAACCGCCATAAAAAAGCCAGACCATCAACGTGTTCAACAGCCAAACCATTTATGACTAGATTCAGCTGAAGTGTAGAACTTCTGGAAGGATTTCTACCAAATACAATGACCTTTAAAAAGATGATCCAGCCTAGGTTTACAGAATTTGACCACTAAGCCAGTGGAACTGCATAATTTGTGTTACTGCATAAAAACATCCTCAGATGAAAAGGGAATTACGCTGATAAATACAGACTGGGTGTGGGCTGTATGAGGGAAAGATGCATCCTCAGAAAAATGAACACATATTTGTGGGAATATGGCTAAAAGATGGCCTGAGCTAGCCTTTGCTATGCAAACCTTGGCAAAGAAAGACCCAATGTCAACGAGTAACCACTTTACAGAATCACAACTATGAGGCAGATTGCTTTTACAACGATGAACGGCAGAAGAGCTAGAAGCTTGACTCAACACCGTAATGCAGAATGCAGCTCTACTCAAACCTATAACACCGATTGGAAGAGCCAGTTAATATCACGGCCCAGATAGTGAGAAATACTCAATACCATGACACAGCATGAGACTTCTAATACCATGAGACTTCTACTCCCATGACACAGCATGAGACTTCTACTCCCATGACACAGCATGAGACTTCTACTACCATGACACAGCATGAGACTTCTAATACCATGAGACTCCTACTACATGACACAGCACGAGACTTTTACAACCATGACACAGCATGAGACTTCTACTACCATGACACAGCACGAGACTTTTACAACCATGACACAGCATGAGACTTCTACTACCATGACACAGCACGAGACTTTTACAACCATGACACAGCATGAGACCTCTACTACCATGACACAGCATGGGACTTTTACAACCATGACACAGCATGAGACCTCTAATACCATGAGACTTCCTCCCATGACACAGCATGAGACTTCTACTCCCATGACACAGCATGAGACTTCTACTACCATGACACAGCATGAGACTTCTAATACCATGAGACTCCTACTACATGACACAGCACGAGACTTTTACAACCATGACACAGCATGAGACTTCTACTACCATGACACAGCATGAGACCTCTACTACCATGACACAGCATGAGACCTTCTACTACCATGACACAGCACGAGACTTTTACAACCATGACACAGCATGATACCTTTACTACCATGACACAGCATGAGACCTCTACTACCATGACACAGCATGAGACCTCTACTACCATGACACAGCATGAGACTTCTACTACCATGACACAACATAAGACTTCTACTACCATGATACAGCATGAGACTTCTACTACCATGACACAGCATGAGACTTCTACTACCATGACACAGCATGAGACTTCTACTACCAGGATACAGCATGAGACTTCTACTACCATGACACAACATGAGACTTCTAATACCATAAGACTTCTACTACCATGATACAGCATGAGACTTCTACTACCATGACACAGCATGAGACTTCTACTACCAGGATACAGCATGAGACTTCTACTACCATGACACAACATGAGACTTCTAATACCATAAGACTTCTACTACCATGATACAGCATGAGACTTCTACTACCATGACACAGCATGAGACTTCTACTACCATGACACAGCATGAGACTTCTACTCCCATGACACAGCATGAGACTTCTACTCCGATGACACAGCATGAGACTTCTACTCCCTTGACACAGCATGAGATTCTACTACCATGACACAGCATGAGACTTCTACTCCCATGACACAGCATGAGACTTCTACTCCCATGACACAGCATGAGATTCTACTACCATGACACAGCATGAGACTTCTACTCCCATGACACAGCATGAGACTTCTACTCCCATGACAAAGCATGAGACTTCTAATACCATGAGACTTCTACTACCATGACACAACATGAGACTTCTACTCCCATGACACAGCATGATACTTCTAATACCATGAGACTTCTACTACCATGACACAGCATGAGACTTCTACTCCCATGACACAGCATGAGATTTCTACTACCATGACACAGCATGAGACTTCTACTACCATGACACAGCATGAGACTTCTACTACCATGACACAGCATGAGATTTCTACTACCATGACACAGCATGAGATTTCTACTACCATGACACAGCATGAGATTTCTACTACCATGACACAGCATGAGACTTCTACTCCCATGAAACAGCATGAGATTTCTACTAGCATGACACAGCATGAGACTTCTACTACCACGACACAGCATGAGATTTCTACTACATGACACAGCATGAGACTTCTACTACCATGACACAACATGAGATTTCTACTACCATGACACAGCATGAGATTTCTACTACCATGACACAGCATGAGATTTCTACTACCATGACACAGCATGAGACTTCTACTCCCATGAAACAGCATGAGATTTCTACTACCATGACACAGCATGAGACTTCTACTACCATGACACAGCATGAGATTTCTACTCCCATGAAACAGCATGAGATTTCTACTACCATGACACAGCATGAGACTTCTACTCCCATGAAACAGCATGAGATTTCTACTACCATGACACAGCATGAGACTTCTACTACCATGACACAGCATGAGACTTCTACTACCATGAAACAGCATGAGATTTCTACTACCATGACACAGCATGAGACTTCTACTCATCAACACCACCACGGCCAGAAACTATTTTTGGCCAGAAACTACCAGCCACTCAGATTATTTACCAAACCTACCGTGTCAACAAAACAATGTAAATAGCCAAGAAACACAAAGACAAAGTTTTACTTTAGAAGACTTGAGTAAATTTGACCAACTTTCATATCTGTGTGCATTTCTTCTAAAAACAAATCTTTCAGCACTCCACTCACAGTGCGCAGCTCCCCAGACAGGTGGTGTTGCTGCGCAAGGTTGTGTTACAGTGGTGACAGGACTGGGCCTTATGATGGAAAAGTCAAAGTTATATCTTCTATTTTCACCAAATTATTTTACCGTACAGATATTGTGTTGCTCGACCCCACCCCAGCTCAACTCCCACGTAACCCTCACCTTCCACAAGTGCAGAGGTAAAAGTACACACAAAGGGTTAATGGTCACAGAGAACGACAACATGCTGGGTGCACCAAGCCACCGGGGGGCCATTTTAGGGCAGGTGACTAATTGGCAAAGAGTGGGACCAAAGCCTATCTATCATACATTAAACATGAATATGTTTAAAGAGCACTAGGACTATATGGTAACTTTATAATATGGCTTATATGTGGCCAAATATAGATAAGGACAGTATTTAGCCTACAATATGATCGAAACGATGGATGTTACGAAAGAACAACAATCAAACCATATCATGGAAAAGTACACAGTAATATAGTCAAGTGTAGCCCAGTGTTTAGACCTATAACAAAATAGTTTAAAGACTTAGGCCTTTCTAGTTCCAAAAATGATATTACCGATGCATTATGTGTAGTCCACATGAAGGCTCTGTTTAACATACATTTAACCCCCAAAACAGGACATTCCCAATGCAAACAGGATTACAGAATGAAAATACAGTGTCAACTTTCCAAGTCAGAAGTTCCTTAATAACACTGATTTCATGGGGAAAATGGCTTCTTTTAGTGACAATAAACAGTTGACATCAGAGACTGTCTCACGTACAGTGCAAAGCGGGAGGTCATCCGGACTCCTGCGGAGTTTTTGAATGGTTCGCCATTTGAACATATCCTATATACTTATAATACCACAACCCAACTAACATTAGGTTAGCAACACGTAGGCAACAACCACACATACACACAGCACATACTTAGGTCTAACTTTCTGACTGACCCCCAAATCAGTGAACACCTATTATGAAAATATTATTAATTACTTCCTAAATATCATTCTACTCAGAGAAAGTCGATCAATTGCGATTCCATTTGGCTTTGACAATCTATTACACTAAACTCACAAAAGCAAACAGAGGAGCTGTAAATAATGAATGAGTGCACCATTAGAGCGAATCCACTGCCATTCCAGTGGACACACAGAACACAGTGAATAATATGAAGAAAATCCGGTGCCCCCATCGTAACTTTCCCAGTATAGATGCATTAATATGCATATTATGTATGGTCTGGCCAGACATTGGAGCAGTATCAATCAAAGTTCCTAATATAAACTGACTATACCAAACATTAAGAACACCTTCCTACTAGGTAAACCCTAGTAGGAAGGGTAAACCCTTGCCCTCAGGACAGCCTCAATTTGTTGAGGAATGGACTCTACAAGGAGTCGGAAACTTTCCACAGGGATGCTGGCCCACGTTGACTCCAATGCAGTGTTGTGTCAAGTTGGCTGGATTTCCTTTTTGGTGCTGGACCATTCTTGATCGACACAGGAGACTGTTGAGTGTGGAAAAACCCAGCAGCGTTACAGTGCTTGACACAAACCAGTGAGCCTGGCACCTACACTGAACAAAATTATAAATGGAACATGCAACAACCTCAAAGATTTTACTGAGTTACAGTAATCAGTCAATTGAAATACATGTATTAGGCCCTAATCTATGGATTTCCCATGAATGGGAATACAGATATGCATCTGTTGGTCACAGATATCTTAAAAGGTAGGGGTGTGGATCCGAAGATCAGTCTGTATCTGGTGTGACCACCATTTGTCTCATGCAGCACGACACATCTCCTTGCTGTCCCCAGTCCACCCGGCCGTGCTGCTGCTCCAGTTTCAAATGTTCTGCCTGCGGCTATGGAATTCTGTTCACCAGGACGTGCTACCTGTCCCAGACCTATTATTTGACCATGCTGGTCATTTATGAACATTTGAACATCTTGGCCATGTTCTGTTATAATCTCCACCCAGCACAGCCAGAAGAGGACTGGCCACCCCACATAGCCTGGTTCCTCTTTAGGTTTCTTCCTAGGAGTTTTTCATAGCCACCGTGCTTCTACACCTGCATTGCTTACTGTTTGGGGTTTTAGGCTGGGTTTCTGTACAGCACTTTGAGATACCAGCAGATGTACGACGGGCTATATAAATAAATTTGATTTGATTTTGATCCTTCACATATACAGTGCCTTGCGAAAGTTTTCGGCCCCCTTGAACTTTGCGACCTTTTGCCACATTTCAGGCTTCAAACATAAAGATATAAAACTGTATTTTTTTGTGAAGAATCAACAACAAGTGGGACACAATCATGAAGTCGAACGACATTTATTGGATATTTCAAACTTTTTTAACAAATCAAAAACTGAAAAATTGGGCGTGCAAAATTATTCAGCCCTTTTAAGTTAATACTTTGTAGCGCCACCTTTTGCTGCGATTACAGCTGTAAGTTGCTTGGGGTATGTCTCTATCAGTTTTGCACATCGAGAGACTGAATTTTTTTTCCCATTCCTCCTTGCAAAATAGCTCGAGCTCAGTGAGGTTGGATGGAGAGCATTTGTGAACAGCAGTTTTCAGTTTCAGTTCAATGGGGGACATGTCTGGTGAGTATGCAGGTGATGGCGGCGGATAAATGGCATGACAATGGGCCATCAGCAAACAGCTCGCCCACACAACACCATACACGGTACAGTTGACACTGGGATTCATCCGAGAAGAGCACACTTCTCCAGCGTGCCAGTGGACATCAAAGGTGAGCATTTGACCACTGAAGTTACGAAGTTGAACTGCAGTCAGGTCAAGACGATGAGCATGCAGACAAGCTTCCCTGAGACGGTTTCTGACCATTTGTGCAGAAATTCTCCGATTTGTGCAAACCCACAGTTTCATCAGCTGTATGGGTGGCTGATCTCAGATGATCCAGCAGGTGAAAAAGCCGGATGTAGAGGTCCTGGGCTGGCGTGGTTACACGTGGTCTGTGGTTCTGAGGCGGGTTGGACGCACTACCAAAATCTCTAAAACGATGTTGCTAGAGAAATGAACTTTCAGCAATGTGGCAACAGCTCTGGTGGACATTCCTGTAGTTAACATGCCAATTCAATTATGGCATAGTGTTGTGTGACAAAATTGCACATTTTAAAGTAGGATATTTTAGAATAAACCGGTATTGATGCATGGACTGGTTTGGGTTTTTACTTTACCTTCTATACCGGTATTTGAATGTTTGGTTTGTTAAATGTGATATGTCGTGTGTAACGTACATTTTTATAGTTTACTCCACTACTTGAGTCATCTCTCTCCGCTCTCTCTCCATGCCGCTTTCCACACAGACCTAGCTCTACCTCCTGTGACTCAAGGAGCACATTTTTTGCTGCTCAACCACGTGACACTTCCGTTCAGTCTGCATGGTCAATGCAGCACATGCAACAATGTTGATTACAACAATGCTGTTTTTACTTTGCTTCTTAACCTCTCTAGGCTAGGAGGCGGTATTTTCACGCCTGGATGAAAAGCGTGCCCAAAGTAAACTGCCTGCTACTCAGGCCCAGAAGCTAGGATATGCATAATATTAGTATAGTTGGATAGAAAACACTCTGAAGTTTCTAAAACTGTTTGAATGATGTCTGTGAGTATAACAAAACTTGTTTCGCAGGCGAAACCCCGAGGACAAACCATCTAGGAAAATGTTTTTTTTTAGGTCACTCTCTTTTCAATTACTTTTCTATGGGGATCTAGATTTCTAAGGCACTTGCTTGCAGTTCCTATCGCTTCCCCTGGATGTCAACAGTCTTTAGAAATTGGTTGATGTTTTTCTATGTGTAATGAAGATGTAGGGCTGTTCAGAATGAGGGTCGAGTCTAGTGTACTGTTTGTTAGGGGCACACGACCTGAAAGCTCCACTTTGTTTTTATCTGTTATTGAACGCAGATTATCCCGTCTTAAATTTGATCAATTATTTACGTGAAAAAATACCTAAAGTTGTATTAGGAAAGTTGTTTGAAATGTTTGGACAAAGAATACAGGTAACTTATTAGATATTTTGTAGTCATGTTGCGCGAGTTGGAACTGGTGTTTTTCTGGATCAAACGCGCCAAATAAATGGACATTTTGGCGAAATTAATCGAACAAAAGGACCATTTGTGATGTTTAAGGGACATATTGGAGTGCCAACAGAAGAAGCTCGTCAAAGGTAAGGCATGAATTATATCGTTATTTCTGAGTTTTGTGTTGCGCCTGGCGGATGAAATATGGTTGTCTGTGTTTGTTTGATGGGTTGCTGTCCTCAGATAATAGCATGGTTTGCCGTAAAGTCTTTTTGAAATCTGACACGGTGGCTGGATTAAGAAGAAGTTAAGCTTTCATTTCGTGTATTGCACTTGTGATTGTATGAAATTTAAATATTTCGAATAATTTAATATGAATTTGGCTCTCTGCCATTTCACCCGATGTTGTCAAATCTATCCCGTTAACAGGATTTGATCCCTAAGAAGTTTTGATATAAATTTTTTCTATAATTACACTATTAGTTTGTCTTTCTTACATCGGCAAACAGCTAGTTTGTCTTTTCTTAGCAAGTTGGGCCTAAATTCGGTTAGCCGCTAATGCTAATCGCTAACTAGCTAATAAATATATTGAGTCAGAGCAAGCTGTACAGCCTGATAATACCAGTGATGGTGTAGACCTGAATCAGCATGTTGTTTGTGTAACAGTATCTTCTAAATCAGCTAAGAGAAACATTCAATGTAGCAGTGATGGGTCGTTTGCGAACAAGTCGGCTCTAAGTAGGTGAACGTTGGGAGCCGGCTCGCATATCAGGACAGCCAAATCTATTTATAAAAATATAAAATAATTCAGATTTGAATAATCAAAAGATTTAAATGAATACAGTTAAACTAATTCAAAGAACGAAAGATAAATAAAATAATATAGGCCTAAATGATCAAGCGCACACATTTGTTCTGACTGTCTGCTCAGACTAACAGCCTCACCTGTTGTTCCTGTCAATAAGACAAGCAGTGTCAACCAATGAACCAAAGATGCATGAGGAAGGGCCGAGCCAACTCACTCACAGTCACACACTTAACAGCCGAGGAGAGAGAATAAGGACAGCTGTGGAAACAACAGCTGGAAAATTAGTCGGAAGCACAGCAGCATTTGGATGCATTTTAATAATGTAGACAATGTTAGAGCACAGTGTAGAATTTGCCAAAACAAAATCTCATATAAAGCCGGTTCTACGCACAACCTACACCGGCATATGCGAACTGTGCACCCAACTGTGAAGCTAGCTGTAGCAGAGCTTCGAGAAACTAGCGGGCCTGCTAGTGATAGTGGTGGAGCCAGAACCTCCACACGTGGAGATGTATCCACTCAGTCAAGTTGGCCTACTCCGCGACCCACAGCAACACAGTCTTCTATGGACCAGTTTATGCCAATGTCTGTAGCAAAACAAGGCCAAATTGACATTGCATTGGCTAAAATGATTGCCACCGATTTCCAGCCATTTTCGATCGTGGAGGACAGAGGTTTTAGAAATTACAGCAATGGTCTAAATCCAATGTACACCAAGCAGGAAAACCCTTTCAAATCACCTATTCCACAACTGTACAAGAGCACACAGGCTTCAGTGTGGGAAAAAGTCCTAAAAGCTACTGCAGTTTGCCTTACAACTGACTGCTGGACATCAAGGATAACCACTTCTTACATGTCGGTTACATGTCACTTCATTGAAGATTTGACGATGTCTAGCTGTCTTCTGGACTGCTTTGAGTTCAGCAACAGACACCTCAGAGAACTTGGCAGAGGAACTGTTGAGAGTGGCCAGAGAATGGCAAGTAGATGGAAAAGTGGTCTGTTGTGTTAGCGACAATGCAGCTAACGTAACCAAAGCCATGAACATTTTAAAATGGACCCATCATCCATGTCTTGCCCACACAATCAACCTGATTGTAAGAGATGCTCTGAAGGTGATGAAGCCCACTGTGGACAAAGTGAAAGTAGGTGTTGAATACTTCCACAGGAGCACAGTAGGTGCTGAAAAATGAAAGTCTACACAACGCCAGATGGGGATGTCAGAACTGAGGCCTAAACAAGACTGCACTACAAGGTGGAATTCAACATTTTATATGTTGAAGTGGTTTCTTGAGTTAAAGGATGCCATCATCTCTCCTCTGGCCATTGTCAATGCACCTGTTGATGCTCTGACCAAAGAGGAATGGGAGGTGGGGGAGGAGGTGTGCAGAGTCCTGGAAACCTTTGAACAGGTCACCGTGGAGATCAGTGGAGAGAGGTACAGTAAGCAGTTATTACTAAATCATTATTTAATCCAGTATTATATATGTATATGAGCAGTAGATGAGAATGTAGTATCAGTAGACAAAACATGAACCTGAACTAATAAGTTACTGTTCTCTCTTTCTAGCTATGAGACAGCCTCAAAAATGATACTCCCGTGTGAGGGTCTGCAGCGAATCACAGCCAGCCGCCAGAGAGAAGCAAATGTAACCACAGGACATGCGACAGAGTTGATGGACACCCTATGTTCATCAATGGACAGTAAGTTCCACCGAATGGAATATAATCACGTGCTATCAGAAACTGCTGCACTTGACCCCAAGTTTAAGAAGTTAGCCTTCAGTGATGCCAGAGCGATTGATCAGGCTCTTCAAAGAATAACCTCAGCAGCAGGGAGGGACAGCCCCCTCAGTCAGCTGGCTCAGGCGCCAGGGCAACAGGAAGAAGAGGGATCATATGGAGCAGAAGCACCAGCAGTAGTGCCACAAACGTCTGCTGTTTGACGAGAGAGCAACTGGGGATGCAGCACGAAGGAATCCCTCAGCAGATGCCATAATGGAGGTCAGATCCTATTTGGAGGAGCCCCTCCTCCAAAGATCTGCAGATCCTCTGAGCTGATGGAAGAACAAGGCCTCTGTCTACCCACGGATTACTAAAGTCATGACAGGGAGACTCTGCATAGTGGCCACATCCGTTCCCTCTGAGAGGGTCTTCTCGAAAACGGGACAAATAATTACTGAGAGAAGAAACCGCATCAGCCCCTTGAAAGTGAGGCAGCTTGTATTTCTGAATGCAAATCTCTCATAAAAGCTAAATATGGTCAGCATTGCTGTGTGCTGCTAGTTATAACATGGTAATAAAGAAGAGAGAGAAAAGAGGGACCAGTTTCATGTTTTAACTGGGATGCTGCAGTTTTGCACATTGTTATTTATTTTTCTTTGATATGGTGCAATATTCTAGTATTATGTTGTTCAGATTGTATTAGTTTTGAATTGTTACATTTATATGCACTTTGTTTATATACATTAAAAAAGTTAGACTTTAATAAATGCAAATGTTTAATAGCATTATTTTTCATAAAACCAATGCATTTTTAAATACACTGTGGTTAAGGTAGAGTATGATGTAATTTAATCATTTAATTAGAATTGTTTTAACACCAATCATAGTCAAACGATCGCAAACTGTTTTTTTTTTAAAGAGCCATTTGGGAGCCAAACGAGCCGGCTCACAGAAAAGAGCCGGAATGCCCATCACTACAATGCAGCCAAAGATTATAGTGTCCCATAGGGGAACACTTCACAACACTTTGGTTCCTACCCTGTCACAATAACTCCTCCCTTGCATTTCCATTAGTTGTCATGTCAAACAACACTGTATTCAAAGTGCCGACTATTATATTCTAACTATTAGAATAAACAATCTATTTCCATGATTCTGAAAGTTCTCCCAAGTGTTTTGCTCTAAAGCGCAAGTCAAATCGCAACTGCAACATTTGGTAAAAAAATAAGGTCAAGATGTCTAAAAATCATTTTGGGTTGAGGTTGAATTGAACAGTATAAAACAATCAGAATGGAGAAAGACTCATTCAAATCACTTAGAATCTGTGTGTTGCCACCCTGGGATCACTTACTACTCATAAAGCACCCTGGGATCACTCACTACTCATAAAGCACCCTGGGATCACTCACTACTCATAAAGCACCCTGGGATCACTCACTACTCATAAAGCACCCTGGGATCACTAACTACTCATAAAGCACCATGGGATCACTCACTACTCATAAAGCACCCTGGGATCACTAACTACTCATAAAGCACCCTGGGATCACTCACTACTCATAAAGCATTCTGGGATCACTAACTACTCATAAAGCACCCTGGAATCACTAACTACTCATAAAGCAAATGTACAACTTTTATTATTCAAAAAAATAAATACACATATTTATTTATTAAATATCGTGATATAATATTTTGGCCATTTCGCCCAGCACTATTTAAGAGTGGCCTTTTATTGTGGTGTGGGGGCTGTGCTTTGGCAAAGTGGGTGGGGTTATATCCTTCCTGTTTGGCCCTGTCCGGGGGTGTCCTCGGATGGGGCCACAGTGTCTCCTGACCCCTCCTGTCTCAGCCTCCAGTATTTATGCTGCAGTAGTTTGTGTCGGGGGGCTAGGGTCAGTTTGTTATATCTGGAGTACTTCTCCTGTCCTATTTGGTGTCCTGTGTGAATCTAAGTGTGCGTTCTCTAATTCTCTCCTTCTCTCTTTCTTTCTCTCTCTCGGAGGACCTGAGCCCTAGGACCATGCCCCAGGACTACCTGACATGATGACTCCTTGCTGTCCCCAGTCCACCTGGCCATGCTGCTGCTCCAGTTTCAACTGTTCTGCCTTACTATTATTCAACCATGCTGGTCATTTATGAACATTTGAACATCTTGGCCACGTTCTGTTATAATCTCCACCCGGCACAGCCAGAAGAGGACTGGCCACCCCACATATGCTCTCTCTAATTCTCTCTTTCTTTCTCTCTCTCGGAGGACCTGAGCCCTAGGACCGTGCCCCAGGACTACCTGACATGATGGCTCCTTGCTGTCCCCAGTCCACCTGACTGTGCTGCTGCTCCAGTTTCAACTGTTCTGCCTTATTATTATTCGACCATGCTGGTCATTTATGAACATTTGAACATCTTGGTCATGTTCTGTTATAATCTCTACCCGGCACAACCAGAAGAGGACTGGCCACCCCACATAGCCCGGTTCCTCTCTAGGTTTCTTCCTAGGTTTTGGCCTTTCTAGGGAGTTTTTCCTAGCCACCGTGCTTTTACACCTGCATTGTTTGCTGTTTGGGGTTTTAGGCTGGGTTTCTGTACAGCACTTTGAGATATCAGCTGATGTACGAAGGGCTATATAAATACATTTGATTTGATTTGATTGTCCCCAGCACAATGTGCACCTGTGTAATGATCATGCTGTTTAATCAGCTGCTTGATATGCCACACCTGTCAGGTGGATGGATTATGTTAGCAAAGGAAAAATGCTCACTAACATAAATGTAAACAAATCTGTGCATAACATTTCAGAGAAATATGTTTTTGTGCATATGGACATTTTCTGAATGGCACACATACACAATCCATGTCTCTATTGTCTCATGGCTTCTTCAACCTGTCTTCTCCTCTACATCTACACTGATTGAAGTGGATTTAACAAGTGACATCGATAAGTGATAATAGCTTTCACCTGGATTCACCTGGTCAGTCTATGTCATGGAAAGTGCAGGTGTCTTTAATGTTTTGTGAACTCAGTGTCCTTAATGTTTTGTGAACTCAGTGTCCTTAATGTTTTGTGAACTCAGTGTCCTTAATGTTTTGTGAACTCAGTGTCCTTAATGTTTCGTGTACTCAGTGTCCTTAATGTTTTGTGTACTCAGTGTCCTTAATGTTTTGTGTACTCAGTGTCCTTAATGTTTTGTGTACTCAGTGTATGTTTATGCAGGGGCTTTGCTTAATCAACCACTGCCAACTCACAAACAGGTTGTTGTACTACTGTATGCCATGTAGTCTAACTGTAATAGGAGTCTACCTGCTCTGTTTACAATACAAAGCCTTCTGGGATTTCCCTTGGAAGAAGAACGGGTATGTTTATGCCAATGAAACAGCAAATCTCACTGGATCTGATTCTGGACAGATAAGGGAATGGAGCCTATGGCTTGAACTCTGTTATGCTCCCAGTCCCAACTGATTTATAAATGAGGCGCATAAGATGTGGACGATTGAGAACTGAAATACTGCGTGTTGTTCCTGCATATCCGCGGACATCCTGCAATATTTGACTGTTGAGACTGTTCTGTTTTTATTTATTCATGGGAATTCACTACAAATCTGTTGGAATCTTGTTCAGGATGTTGATGTGCTACTGTCTGCATAAATATTGATATGTAGTGATGTATCATGGAATAGAGTCCTGAGGCTACTTAGTGCTGCCTGGTGGAAAGTCCCTACTGGTTTCTGCTGCGTTATCACATGTAATTGTGTGATACCTACAGCTAATTGACCATCAATGGCCATCATAAGCAGAGCTAATCCAGCTCAGTTATAGGTCATGGATAGCAATGTAAATACACAACTGCAAGTCATGGGGGTCCACCGTCCAAGGATGGAGACGAGAGTGTGTCTTTGGTTTGAGTTAGCGAAGCATTGCGTAATTGTGCTCTTGAACGTTACATTGCGGAGATGCACAGAAAGTGACACACTTAGAGTGACTGCCTGGGATCTTGGCTTGAAACTAGGCCAAAGAGCCTTGAAAGATAATGCAGCCTTACGGTCATCTATATAAAGTGTCTCACGGTCACTTAGTGTTACACATTTTCTGTTTGATTGGCGAGCTACTCTGGGTTAGCTCAGGTATCTCTACAGCTCTACAACAGGTGGAGACTTGGTCTGTTGGAGACTGGACTGACACTAACACAGTGTGATAACAGTAGGATTTGGGCCAGAGTCCACCAACATAAACAATGGAACAATATTCCAAGATGCATTCGTAATGACAAAAACATCTGTATCATTTCTGCCTGAGACTTGCAGTAGGTGGTTGGTTGGATCTCTGAATGTACTAGAAGAACCCAATTTGAAAAACAGCTGTGATAGTTTTATGTTAAGCAACAAACGTAGACCACATCGTGGAATCAATCACTTCCGTTGCTGTGAATATTCCCTCTCGTGAGTACCTCTGCATCTCACTGGTGTGGTCAAAGTGGAGCAGTGAATGTGGCCTCCATCATTTCAAAGCCTAGTGGAGAATCCAAGATAGCATAGTTGTGTCCCAAATGACATCACATTCCCTTTATAGTGCACTACTTTTGATCACGGACCATAGGGTTCTGTTCAAAGGTAGTGCACTATATGGGGAACAAAGTGCCATTTAGGACGTATTCCATCTCTTGCACCCCCTTGAGTTTGACACTAGGAATTCCTCCCACACATAAACTGCATTGATTTAAACATTAATTCATACCGCATTTCTCTAGAATCCCTTCATCACATTATAAATTAACTGGGAATGAGACACAGGGACACAGTGCTCCTCCTAACAACTCTACTATTACTTCAATGAGATACGAGTCAGGACTTCAGGGTCTCCGTCCCAAATTGCACCCTTTTTCCTGTATAGTGTACTACTTTTGACAAGCCAGGGACCGTTCCCTCTCTACAGGGACTATTGGCCTTAGCTCTCCACCTAAGCTGCTGCCCTCTAAATGACCTCTCACTGTTGACAGCCAGGAAGAGGAAGTGGCGGCCCACGGACTGCAGCAAGGGCAGAGCTGGCATAGGAAGGAGAGAGTGAGAGTAGAAGAAAGAGAGAGGGGGGAAAGAGAGAGACCGAGAGAGCTGAAGAGGGAGAGACAGAGAAAGAGAGAGACAGAGAGAGCTGAAGAGGGAGAGACAGATAAAGAGAGAGACCTAGAGAGCTGAAGAGGGAGAGACAGAGAAAGAGAGAGACCGAGAGAGCTTAAGAGGGAGAGACAGAGAAAGAGAGAGACCGAGAGAGCTGAAGAGGGAGAGACAGAGAAAGAGAGAGACCGAGAGAGCTGAAGAGGGAGAGACAGAGAAAGAGAGACCGAGAGAGCTGAAGAGGGAGAGACAGAGAAAGAGAGAGACCGAGAGAGCTTAAGAGGGAGAGACAGAGAAAGAGAGAGACCGAGAGAGCTGAAGAGGGAGAGACAGAGAAAGAGAGAGACCGAGAGAGCTGAAGAGGGAGAGACAGAGAAAGACAGAGACAGAGAGAGCTGAAGAGGGAGAGACAGAGAAAGAGAGAGACAGAGAGAGCTGAAGAGGGAGAGACAGAAAAAGAGAGAGACCGAGAGAGCTGAAGAGGGAGACAGAGAAAGAGAGAGAGCTGAAGAGGGAGAGACAGAGAAAGAGAGAGACCGAGAGAGCTGAAGAGGGAGAGACAGAGAAAGAGAGAGACCGAGAGAGCTGAAGAGGGAGAGACAGAGAAAGAGAGAGACCGAGAGAGCTGAAGAGGGAGAGACAGAGAAAGAGAGAGACCGAGAGAGCTGAAGAGGGAGAGACAGAGAAAGAGAGAGACCGAGAGAGCTGAAGAGGGAGAGACAGAGAAAGAGAGACCCACAAAGAATTTGAAAACAAATCACATTTTATATCTATTAGGTGAAATACCACAGTGTGTCATCACAGCATCAAGATGTGTGACCTGTTGCCACAAGCAAAGGGCAACCAGTGAAGCACAAACAAAACTCATATTTATCTATGTATTTATTTTCTGTTTTGTACTTCAACTATTTAGATTAGATTAGAGATTATTAGTCACAGGGTCTGAGATGTAATAGCATGGTACAATGACATTCTGAAGCAGGTCAAAAGGAAAGGGAAGTGAATGAAACAATAATACAAGATGATAATAATATATGAACACCTTCCCTCAGAACAGCCTCAATACGTAGAGGCATGGACTCCACAATGTGTCGAAAGCATGTAATGTAATGTAAATAAATGGAGGCAGGGTAAATCAATGTCCATTGGGGGGTGGAGGCAGGGTAAATCAATGTCCATTGGGGGTGGAGGCAGGGTAAATCAATGTCCATTGGGGGTGGAGGCAGGGTAAATCAATGTCCATTGGGGGTGGAGGCAGGGTAAATTAATGTCCATTGGGGGTGGAGGCAGGGTAAATCAATGTCCATTGGGGGTGGAGGCAGGGTAAATCAATGTCCATTGGGGGGTGGAGGCAGGGTAAATCAATGTCCATTGGGGGGTGGAGGCAGGGTAAATAAATGTCCATTGGGGGGTGGAGGCAGGGTAAATCAATGTCCATTGGGGGTGGAGGCAGGGTAAATCAATGTCCATTGGGGGTGGAGGCAGGGTAAATCAATGTCCATTGGGGGGGGAGGCAGGGTAAATTAATGTCCATTGGGGGGTGGAGGCAGGGTAAATCAATGTTCATTGGGGGGTGGAGGCAGGGTAAATAAATGTCCATTGGGGGGTGGAGGCAGGGTAAATTAATGTCCATTGGGGGGTGGAGGCAGGGTAAATAAATGTCCATTGGGGGGTGGTGGCAGGGAAAATAAATGTCCATTGGGGGGTGGAGGCAGGGTAAATAAATGTCCATGGGGAAATGTCCACGTCTCCATGGTGGCCATTTGATGAGGATGGGGGTGGGCCCAGCCTGGTTCCTCCTGAAGTCCACATTCAGCTCCTTTGGTTTCCTGACGTTGAGGGAGAGATTGTTTACTTGGCACCACGTCGTCAGAGTGTTAACCCCCTCTCTGTAGGCCGTCTCATCGTTGTTGGTAATCAGGCCTATGTGTAAGGCCTGTGTAAGACCACGCAGTTGTGGGTATACAGGGAGCATAGGAGGGGGCTGAGGATGCACCCTTGTGGGGCTCCCATGTTGAGGACCAGTGTGGAGGAAGTGATGTCACTTACCTTCACCAAATGGGGACGGCCCATCAGGAGGTCCAGGACCCAGTTGCATAGGGAGGAGTTCAGTCCCAGGGCTGTGAGCTTTGTGGTGAGCTTAGAGGGCACGATTGTATTGAAGGACGAGCTGTAGGCGATGAACAGCATCCTCTCATATGCATTCCTCTTGTCCAGGTGGGTGAGGACAGTGTGTAAGTCAGTGTCGATTGTGTCATCCCTGGATCTGTCGGGGCGGTGAGCAAATTGGAGAGGGTCGAGTGTGTCGGGAGGGAGGAGGTGATGTGGTCTTTGACTAGCCTCTCAAAGCACTTTATGATGATGGAAGTGAGTGCTCCAGGTCGATCATTTTATTTTACCTTTATTTAACTAGGCAAGTCAGTTAAGAACAAATTCTTATTTTCAATGATGGCCAAGGAACAGTGGGTTCAGTTACTAGTCCAACCTGCCGCCCAGGTAGCCTAGTCATTCAGTTCAGTTACATTCCCTATCTTTGGCACGGGAACGTTCCTCTTGATTCTTTATTTGCAGGAGGAGCAAAATAGTCGTGGTCTGATTTTCCAACAGAATGATGGGAGAGGGTCTTATACCAATGTCGAAAAAAGGCCTGTAGAATTGCTCATGAGTAGATTTTCCAAAAGTTGAACAGTCAATGTGTTGATAGATCCAATGAAGATCCATGTGAGCATTTTTGGTGTCAGCTTGGGGCAGGATATTTATTTATTTCACCTTTATTTAACCAGGTAGGCAAGTTGTGAACAAGTTCTCAGTTACATACACAACCGTAGCGAAAATCTCGGAGAACTCTGTCGGAAGGTAAAAAAGGGTGACATCTGATGACCAAGTATTCCAAGTCAGAAGAGCATAAGCAAGTTCCTGTTAGTTTCCCCCATCACACCACCTATTGGTCATAAAGCAAAGCCCTATGCCGTTGTCCTCGCCAGAGTGCCTGCTTCCTATCCACTCGATGAACTATAAAACCCCTTGGTTGAATATCATCTGTTTGGATGTCGGAGGAAAGCCAAGTATCAGAAAAACAGAGTACGTTGCAAAATCAGATGTCCCTCTGGAAGGAGATCCTTGCTCTGAGTTTGTCAAGTTTATTCACTAATGATTGAACATTAGGTAAGACTCCCAGGTAAGACTCCCAGGTAAGACTCCCAGGACACACGGAGCCTCACCGAAGAGGCCATTGTTCCGCCGTCTCCGGGAATTCGGGAAGGTCGGGTGGAAGACACAGAGATTCATATACATAATAGTTCTACCCGGATGTATGAAGTAATGCACAAAAACAAACTGAGTAAGACAATGAGAGAAAAACACTGGGAAAAACTATAAAAAGAAGCCTATAACGTTGTGTATGAGTTTGAGGTGAGGCTACCATATTCGTCGGCGCCATCTTGCCATTGGTAAAATACTGTACATAGCCATAATATAACATGTCTCTATTCTTTTGAAACTTGTGTAATGTTTACTGTTCATAATTAATTGTTTATTTCACTTTTGTTTATAATCTATTTCACTTGCTTTGGCAATGTTAACATGCCAATAAAGACCATTGAAATGATGAGAGAGAGAGAGAGAGAGAGAGAGAGAGAGAGAGAGAGAGAGAGAGAGAGAGAGAGAGAGAGAGAGAGAGAGAGAGAGAGAGAGAGAGAGAGAGAAGGAGAGTGAGAGAAGGAGAGAGAGAGTGAGAGAAGGAGAGAGAGAGAGAGAGGGAGAGAGAGAGAGAGAGAGAGAGTGAGAGAGAGAGAGAGAGAGAGAGAGAGAGAGAGAGAGTGAGAGAAGAGAGAGAGAGAGAGAGAGAGAGAAGAGAGAGAGGAGAGAGAGAGAGTGAGAGAAGGAGAGAGAGTGAGAGAAGGAGAGAGAGAGGAGAGAGAGAGTGAGAGAGTGAGAGAGAGAGAGAGAGAGAGAGAGAGAGAGAGAGAGAACTAGAGAGAGAGAGTTAAGAGAGAGAGAGAGAGAAGAGAGAGAGAGATAGAGAGGAGAGAGAGAGAGAGAGAAGGAGAGAGAGAGTGAGAAGAGAGAGAGAGGAGAGAAGGAGAGAGAGTGAGAGAAGGAGAGAGAGAGTGAGAGAAGGAGAGAGAGAGAGAGAGAGAGAGAGAGAGAGAGAGAGCATGCCAGCAACAGAGTAAGACAGAGGGAACTAGATAGAGTTAAGATACAGAGGGAACTAGAGACAGTTCAGATACAGAGGGAACTAGAGAGAGATCAGATACAGAGGGAACTAGAGACAGTTCAGATACAGAGGGAACTAGAGAGAGATCAGATACAGAGGGAACTAGAGAGAGATCAGATACAGAGGGAACTAGAGAGAGATCAGATACAGAGGGAACTAGAGAGAGATCAGATACAGAGGGAACTAGAGAGAGATCAGATACAGAGGGAACTAGAGAGAGGTCAGATACAGAGGGAACTAGAGAGAGATCAGATACAGAGGGAACTAGAGAGAGATCAGATACAGAGTAAGACAGAGGGAACTAGAGAGAGATCAGATACAGAGGGAACTAGAGAGAGATCAGATACAGAGTAAGACAGAGGGAACTAGAGAGAGATCAGATACAGAGGGAACTAGAGAGAGGTCAGATACAGAGGGAACTAGAGAGAGATCAGATACAGAGGGAACTAGAGAGAGTTCAGATACAGAGGGAACTAGAGAGAGATCAGATACAGAGTAAGACAGAGGGAACTAGAGAGAGGTCAGATACAGAGGGAATTAGAGAGAGGTCAGATACAGAGGAACTAGAGAGAGGTCAGATACAGAGGGAACTAGAGACAGTTCAGATACAGAGTAAGACAGAGGGAACTAGAGAGAGATCAGATACAGAGGGAACTAGAGAGAGATCAGATACAGAGTAAGACAGAGGGAACTAGAGAGAGATCAGATACAGAGGGAACTAGAGAGAGATCAGATACAGAGTAAGACAGAGGGAACTAGAGAGAGATCAGATACAGAGGGAACTAGAGAGAGGTCAGATACAGAGGGAACTAGAGAGAGATCAGATACAGAGGGAACTAGAGAGAGGTCAGATACAGAGGGAACTAGAGAGAGGTCAGATACAGAGGGAACTAGAGAGAGGTCAGATACAGAGGGAACTAGAGAGAGATCAGATACAGAGGGAACTAGAGAGAGATCAGATACAGAGGGAACTAGAGAGAGGTCAGATACAGAGGGAACTAGAGAGAGATCAGATACAGAGGGAACTAGAGAGAGGTCAGATACAGAGGGAACTAGAGAGAGATCAGATACAGAGGGAACTAGAGAGAGGTCAGATACAGAGGGAACTAGAGAGAGATCAGATACAGAGGGAACTAGAGAGAGATCAGATACAGAGGGAACTAGAGAGAGATCAGATACAGAGGGAACTAGAGAGAGATCAGATACAGAGGGAACTAGAGAGAGATCAGATACAGAGGGAACTGGAGAGAGATCAGATACAGAGGGAACTAGAGAGAGGTCAGATACAGAGGGAACTGGAGAAAAGATCAGATACAGAGGGAACTAGAGAGAGATCAGATACAGAGGGAACTAGAGAGAGGTCAGATACAGAGGGAACTAGAGAGAGATCAGATACAGAGGGAACTGGAGAGAGATCAGATACAGAGGGAACTAGAGAGAGATCAGATACAGAGGGAACTAGAGAGAGATCAGATACAGAGGGAACTAGAGAGAGATCAGATACAGAGGGAACTAGAGAGAGATCAGATACAGAGGGAACTAGAGAGAGATCAGATACAGAGGGAACTAGAGAGAGATCAGATACAGAGATAACTAGAGAGAGTTCATATACAGAGATAACTAGAGAGAGTCAGATACAGAGATAACTAGAGAGAGATCAGATACAGAGGGAACTAGAGAGAGATCAGATACATTGGGAGCTGGAGAGAGTTCAGATACAGAGATAACTAGAGAGAGTTCATATACAGAGATAACTAGAGAGAGGTCAGATACAGAGATAACTAGAAAAAGGTCAGAAAGGGAGTAAGAACAAGGGATGGAACAAAAGATAGTCAGAATCACAGAGTGAGAGAGAGTGAAGGGCATAAAACAAATCAGATGTAGAAACAAAAACTAACAGAGAAAGACAGGAGTTGGTGGCAAACAGCATGAAACAGAGATGGAGTAGTATAGATAGAGAGGGAAAAAATATAGAGAGAAAATTCAAATCAAAGAGAGAAACGGAGAGGGTGAGCGGTCGTGACCTCCTTGTCTCAGTGACATTGTGTGTCACAAAGCCCCAGTGTGCCCAAAGCAGATACAGAGCAGAAGCTAGAGGCAGCCCAGGAAAAGGACCTGTGGGCCAACAGCATAAGGGAATAGAGTAGTGAAGAGGACAAACAATGTGAGATCAAATCAAATCAAATGTTATTTGTCACATACACATGGTTAGCAGATGTTAATGCGAGTGTAGCGAAATGCTTCTGCTTCTAGTTCCGACAATGCAGTAATAACCAACAAGTAATCTAACTAACAATTCCAAAACTACTGTCTTATACACAGTGTAAGGGGATAAAGAATATGTACATAAGGATACATGAATGAGTGATGGTACAGAGCAGCATAGGCAAGATACAGTAGATGGTATCGAGTACAGTATATACATATGAGATGAGTATGTAAACAAGGTGGCATAGTTAAAGTGGCTAGTGATACATGTATTACATAAGGATGCAGTCGATGATATAGAGTACAGTATATACGTATGCAAATGAGATGAATAATGTAGGGTAAGTAACATTATATAAGGTAGCATTGTTTAAAGTGGCTAGTGATATATTTACATCATTTCCCATCAATTCCCATTATTAAAGTGGCCGGAGTTGAGTCAGTGTCAGTGTCAGTGTGTTGGCAGCAGCCACTCAATGTTAGTGGTGGCTGTTTAACAGTCTGATGGCCTTGAGATAGAAGCTGTTTTTCAGTCTCTCGGTCCCAGCTTTGATGCACCTGTACTGACCTCGCCTTCTGGATGATAGCGGGGTGAACAGGCAGTGGCTCGGGTGGTTGATGTCCTTGATGATCTTTATGGCCTTCCTGTAACATCGGGTGGTGTAGGTGTCCTGGAGGGCAGGTAGTTTGCCACCGGTGATGCGTTGTGCAGACCTCACTACCCTCTGGAGAGCCTTACGGTTGAGGGCGGAGCAGTTGCCGTACCAGGCGGTGATACAGCCCGCCAGGATGCTCGCGATTGTGCATCTGTAGAAGTTTGTGGCCACGCAGTCGTGGGTGAACAGGGAGTACAGGAGAGGGCTCAGAACGCACCCTTGTAGGGCCCCAGTGTTGAGGATCAGCGGGGAGGAGATGTTGTTGCCTACCCTCACCACCTGGGGGCTGCCCGTCAGGAAGTCCAGTACCCAGTTGCACAGGGCAGGGTCGAGAACCAGGGTCTCGAGCTTGATGACGAGCTTGGAGGGTACTATGGTGTTGAATGCCGAGCTGTAGTCGATGAACAGCATTCTCACATAGGTATTCCTCTTGTCCAGATGGGTTAGGGCAGTGTGCAGTGTGGTTGAGATTGCATCCTCTGTGGACCTATTTGGGCGGTAAGCAAATTGGAGTGGGTCTAGGGTGTCAGGTAGGGTGGAGGTGATATGGTCCTTGACTAGTCTCTCAAAGCACTTCATGATGACGGAAGTGAGTGCCACGGGGTGGTAGTCGTTTAGCTCAGTTACCTTAGCTTTCTTGGGAACAGGAACAATGGTGGCCCTCTTGAAGCATGTGGGAACAGCAGACTGGTATAGGGATTGATTGAATATGTCCGTAAACACACCGGCCAGCTGGTCTGCGCATGCTCCGAGGGCGCGGCTGGGGATGCCGTCTGGGCCTGCAGCCTTGCGAGGGTTAACACGTTTAAATGTCTTACTCACCTCGGCTGCAGTGAAGGAGAGTCCGCATGTTTTCGTTGCAGGCCGTGTCAGTGGCACTGTATTGTCCTCAAAGCGGGCAAAAAAGTTATTTAGTCTGCCTGGGAGCAAGACATCCTGGTCCGTGTCTGGGCTGGATTTCTTCTTGTAGTCCGTGATTGACTGTAGACCCTGCCACATGCCTCTTGTGTCTGAGCCGTTGAATTGAGATTCTACTTTGTCTCTGTACTGACGCTTAGCTTGTTTGATAGCCTTGCGGAGGGAATAGCTGCACTGTTTGTATTCGGTCATGTTACCAGTCACCTTGCCCTGATTGAAAAAAGTGGTTCGCGCTTTCAGTTTCACACGAATGCTGCCATCAATCCACGGTTTCTGGTTAGGGAATGTTTCAATCGTTGCTATGGGAACGACATCGTCAACGCACGTTCTAATGAACTCGCACACCGAATCAGCGTATTCGTCAATATTGTTATCTGACGCAATATGAAACATATCCCAGTCCACGTGATGGAAGCAGTCTTGGAGTGTGGAGTCAGCTTGGTCGGACCAGCGTTGAACAGACGTCAGCGTGGGAGCTTCTTGTTTTAGTTTCTGTCTGTAGGCAGGGATCAACAAAATGGAGTCGTGGTCAGCTTTTCTGAAAGGGGGGCGGGGCAGGGCCTTATATGCGTCGCGGAAGTTAGAGTAACAATATACGGCTGTGATTATAATCGAAGAGAATTCTCTTGGTAGATAATGCGGTCTACATTTGATTGTGAGGAATTCTAAATCAGGTGAACAGAAGGATTTGAGTTCCTGTATGTTTCTTTCATCACACCATGTCTCGTTAACCATAAGGCATACGCCCCCGCCCCTCTTCTTACCAGAAAGATGTTTGTTTCTGTCGGCGCGATGCGTGGAGAAACCCACTGGCTGCACCGCCTCGGATAGTGTCTCTCCAGTGAGCCATGTTTCCGTGAAGCAAAGAACGTTACAGTCTCTGATGTCCCTCTGGAATGCTACCCTTGCTCGGATTTCATCAACCTTGTTGTCAAGAGACTGGACATTGGCGAGAAGAATGCTAGGGAGTGGTGCACGATGTGCCCGTCTCCGGGGTCTGACTAGAAGACCGCCTCGTTTCCCTCTTTTTCTGAGTCGTTTTTTTGGGTCGCTGCATGGGATCCATTCCGTTGTCCTGTTTGAAAGGCAGAACACAGGATCCGCGTCGCGAAAAACATATTCTTGGTCGTACTGATGGTGAGTTGACGCTGATCTTATATTCAGTAGTTCTTCTCGACTGTATGTAATGAAACCTAAGATGACCTGGGGTACTAATGTAAGAAATAACACATAAAAAAACAAAAAACTGCATAGTTTCCTAGGAACGCGAAGCGAGGCGGCCATCTCTGTCGGCGCCGGAAGTTGCTAGTGGTGTGTGTGATGTGATGGGACTTGTCTTGCAGTATGTGTGATGGTGTGTGTGATGTGATTTGTCTTGCGGTGTATGTGATGTGTGTGTGATGTGACTTGTCTTGCTGTGTGTGTGATGTGTGTGTAATGTGATGGGACTTGACTTGCGGTGTGTGTGATGTGTGTGTGATGTGATGGGACTTGACTTGCGGTGTGTGTGATGTGTGTGTGATGTGATGGGACTTGAATTGTGGTGTGTGTGATGTGTGAGTTTGCACACATTTTTATTACGTTTGCAATCGCAACAAATAATCTGCTCAGACCCCAACCAAGGAGCATCAAAAGTCGTGCTATAAGTTCTCAGACAACCCAAAGGTTCCTAGATGCCCTTCCAGACTCCCTCTGCCTACCCAAGGACGTCAACGGACAAAAATCAGTTAACCACCTAACTGAGGAACTCAATTTAACCTTGTGTAATACCCTAGATGCAGTTGCACCCCTAAAAACTAAAAACATTTGTCATAAGAAACTAGCTCCCTGGTATACAGAAAACTATATAAACTACTATATCTCTTGACACAATGATGAAAATAATCATGGCCTCAACCTTCAAGCTGTATACTGGACCCTATTCCAACTAAACTACTATGTGCTTGGCCCTCCTATGTTGAACATAATAAATGGCTCTCTATCCACCGGATGTGTACCAAACTCACTAAAAGTGGCAGCAATAAAGCCTCTCTTGAAAAAGCCAAACCTTGACCCAGAAAATATAAACAACTATCGGCCTATATGGAATCTTCCATTCCTCTCAAAAATATTAGAAAAAGCTGTTGCACTGCAACTCACTGCTTTCCTGAAGACAAACAATCTATACGAAACGCTTCAGTCTGGTTTTAGACCCCATCATAGCACTGAGACTGCACTTGTGAAGGTGGTAAATTACCTTTTAATGGTGTCAGACCGAGGCTCTGCATCTGTCCTCGTGCTCCTAGACCTTAGTGCTGCTTTTGATACCATCAATCACCACAGTCTTTTGGAGAGATTGGATACCCAAATTGGTCAACACGGACAAGTTCTGGCCTGGTTCAGATCTTATCTGTCAGAAAGATATCCGTTTGTCTCTGTGAATGGTTTGTCCTCTGACAAATCAACTGTAAATTTCAGTGTTCCGCAAGGTTCCGTTTTAGGACCACTATTGTTTTCACTATATATTCAAAAACATAATGTTAACTTTCACTGCTATGTGGATGACACACAGCTGTACATTTCAATTAGATATGGTGAAGCCCTAAAATTGACCTCGCTAGAAGCCTGTGTTTCAGTAATAAGGAAGTGGATGGCTGCAAACTTTCTACTTTTAAACTCGGACAAAACAGAGATGCTTGTTCTCGGTCCCAAGAAACAAAGAGATCTTCTGTTGAATCTGACAATTAATCTTGATGGCTGTACAGTCGTTTCAAATAAAACTGTGAAGGACCTCGGCATTACTCTGGACCCTGATCTCTCTTTTGACAAGCATATCAAGACTATTTCAAGGACAGCTTTTTTCCATCTACGTAACATTGAAAACATCAGAAACCTTCTGTCCAAAAATGATGCAGGAAAATGAATCCATGCTTTTGTTACTTCTAGGTTAGACTACTGCAATGCTCTACTTTCCGGCTACCTGGATAAAGCACTAAATAAACTTCAGTTAGTGCTAAATATGGCTGCTAGAATCCTGACCAGAACCAAAAAAATGGATCATATTACTCCAGTGCTAGCCTCCCTACACCGGCTTCCTGTTAAGGCAAGGGCTGATTTCAAGGTTTTACTGCTAACCTACAAAGCATTACATGGGCTTGCTCCTACCCGTCTTTCCGATTTGGTCCTGCCATACATACCTACACGTACGCTACGGTCACAAGACGCAGGCACCCTAATTGTCCCTAGAATTTCTAAGCAAACAGCTGGAGGCAGGGCTTTCTCCTATAGAGCTCCATTTTTATGGAATGGTCTACCTACCCATGTGAGAGACGCAGACTCGGTCTCAACCTTTAATTTTAAGTCTTTACTGAAGACTACTCAATCATATGACCTAACTATCATATGATCAGCTGATGTAAGAAGGGCTATATGAATAAATTTGCTTTGATTTGTGTGATGTGATGGGACTGGTCTTGCGGTGTGTGTGTGTGATGTGATGGGACTGGTCTTGCGGTGTGTGGGATGTGATGGGACTGGTCTTGCGGTGTGTGTGTGATGTGATGGGACTGGTCTTGTGGTGTGTGTGTGGTGTGATGTGATGGGACTGGTCTTGCGGTGTGTGTGATGTGATGGGACTGGTCTTGTGGTGTGTGTGTGTGATGGGACTGGTCTTGCGGTGTGTGTGTGTGATGTGATGGGACTGGTCTTGCGGTGTGTGTGTGATGTGATGGGACTGGTCTTGCGGTGTGTGTGATGTGATGGGACTGGTCTTGCGGTGTGTGTGTGTGTGATGTGATGGGACTGGTCTTGCGGTGTGGGATGTGATGGGACTGGTCTTGCGGTTTGTGTGTGTGATGTGATGGGACTGGTCTTGCGGTGTGTGTGTGATGTGATGGGACTGGTCTTGCGGTGTGTGTGATGTGATGGGACTGGTCTTGCGGTGTGTGTGTGTGATGTGATGGGACTGGTCTTGCGGTGTGGGATGTGATGGGACTGGTCTTGCGGTGTGTGTGTGATGTGATGGGACTGGTCTTGCGGTGTGTGTGTGATGTGATGGGACTGGTCTTGCGGTGTGTGTGATGTGATGGGACTGGTCTTGCGGTGTGTGTGTGATGTGATGGGACTGGTCTTGCGGTGTGTGTGATGTGATGGGACTGGTCTTGTGGTGTGTGTGTGATGTGATGGGACTGGTCTTGTGGTGTGTGTGTGATGTGATGGGACTGGTCTTGTGGTGTGTGTGTGATGTGATGGGACTGGTCTTGTGGTGTGTGTGTGATGTGATGGGACTGGTCTTGTGGTGTGTGTGTGATGTGAGTTGATGGTCTCTTTTTCCACACCCTGGCCAATTCGGCCATAGTGTACCCTGACTGTACAGGAAGGAGCTGACCAATCTGGGGCACACATGGGCCTCGAAGGGAGCCGGGATGACATGTTACAGACCGACACGCCCCTTCACGCCATGGGTCAAGGGGTCAAAGGTCACTCACTGTACAGTGTCACTATAGGGTCTCAGGTAGGGCTGTGGCGGTTACTGTCATGCAAAATACTTCTGGTCTCACGGTAACGGACCGTTAATTAACATAAACATGTTTAGCATCTCCAGGCACAAGCTTCTGATACATGCCTTTGGAACATCTACATTTTTAAAAGTCTAATAAATCTATTTAATATAAATCCATTATTTACTGTAGTCAGGTCTAAGAAACATTATGATATGAAGAAAAAGTATTTCAGAAGAACAGAATATGAGTTGGTTTACTGTATGTTATCTGGCTGTGCTCCTGCCATAGGCTGTAGGCTTGTTTATTTAGTGTCATTATTTTATATTATATAATAAGATTAGAATTGAACTTAGCTGAATGAAATAGAAAGGATATTTTTCCCATTCCGGAGTGAGTATCCATATGAGTGGCTATGTTGAGCGTACGTGATCATTTGAAACAGGTCCAAAATGCTAGATTTTAGAGTTATTTGGAAACTTTAGTTGTGAATGATACAAACCTTAGAATGTCTTCAAAACATATATGAGTTGCATGATGTGACTAAAGGCTATTGATGATTTGAGAAAGTAGCAAAAAAAAGCTTGGGTATGTTCCTTGCCTCTTCTTCCACCCTGTTCTCTCATCAAGTGATCATATTTTCACCCATCAGACTTTTTTTTCATTTTAATCTTGTCTTTACTAATATGCCAAATGAGTTTTGATTTAGAATGGTCCATTATTAAATGGGGTAAAGACATGGGGTAAAGACATGGTGCTGTGCGCTTTCCAACCAAGCTACTTGGGTTTTCTAGCGGAACATTTGTTTAACATGATTAGCTGAGAAATACATCTGACACTTATTTTACTCCACACATCAACCACTGTTTGAGGAGCATGCTCTCACTGCGCAACAGGTGATATTACGCCCAAATGTTGTATGCCATGGGTTCTCCAACCCTGGTCCTGCAAAACATTCCTTGTGAAATCCGTTCGGGAACATCGATAGTAACATGTTTTCAAAAAGAAAGCTATTTCACTAAACTGTTGACAGCCCCTCTGCCTGCTCCAGAAAGGAATTAAGGAGAGTGGAGGAGATTGAAAGGCACAGTGGTGAGATATTCTGTATAGCTAAAGTTGATGTTTTAGCCTATGAATTATGAAAACATTTTTAAAAATGCTCTATTACTAACGCTATTCAAAATCAAATACAAATTCACTATCATTGTAGGCTAAATGTATGCCGCCCTGCACATTAAATGAACCAAGAGCATTGGCTAGGGCTATATACACTGCCTTCAGAAAGTATTCAGACCCCTTAACTTTTTCCACATTTTGTTACGTTACAGCCTTATTCTAAAATCGGTTAAATAAATACAAATATTTTGAAATCTACACACAAGCAAAACGGTTTTGACATTTTTGCTATTTTTTTTTTTTAAACATAAATACCGTATTTACTGACATAAGTATTCAGACACTCTGCTATGAGACTCTTAATTGAGCTCAGATGCATCCTGTTTCCACTGATCATGTTTCTACAACTTGATTGGAGTCCACCTGTAGTAAATTCAATTGATTGGACATGATTTGGAAAGGCATACTCCTATCTATATCAGGTCCCACAGTTGACAGTGCATGTCAGAGCAAAAACCAAGCCATGAGGTTGAAGGAATTGTCCGTAGAGCTCTGAGACAGGATTGTGTCGAGGCACAGATCTGAGGAAAGGTACCAAAACATTTCTGTAGCATTGAAGGTCCCCACAGTGGCCTCCATCATTCTTAAATAGAAGAAGTTTGGAACCACCAAGACTCTTCCTAGAACTGGCCGCCCGGCCAAACTGAGCAATCGCAATCGGGGGAGAAGGGCTTTGGTCAGGGAGGTAACCAAGAACCTGAAGGTCACTGTCAAAGCTCTAGAGTTCCTCTGTGGAGATGGGAGAACATTCCAGAAGGACAACCATCTCTGCAGCACTCCCCCAAGCATGCCTTTATGGTAGTTTCCAGACGGAAGCCATTCCTCAGTAAAAGGCACATGACAGCCCGCGTGTAGTTTGCTCACTATAACTATGTGCTAGACAGCAAAATCGCATACAACATGAGATTTCAAGTGGGTGGTGAAAGTTACAAAATGAAGGACATCTGAAAAAACAGGGGTATGTTCAGAAGTGTGCAACATTCACATAGAAATATGTTTTGTAGAACAGAAGTGATGTTCTGTCGTGTAGAATTAGCCATAACATCAGGTCTACTCTTTCTATTTCTATGTGCAACATTCTGAGCAGGGAAGGTGGAAAAATATTCCATTCTTCCCATGAGCAAGGCATTTAACCCCAGTGTTGTGAAGTACTTAGTACTACTTAAGTAGTTTTTGGGGGTATGTGTACTTAACTTTACTATTTATATTTTTGACAACTTTTACTTCTACTTCACTATATTCAGAAAGAAAATCATGTACTTTTTATTTCATACATTTGAATACATTTGAATGCTTAACAGGACAGGAAGATTATACATTTCACGCACTAATCAAGAGAACTTCCCTGTTCATCTCTACTGCCTCTGATCTGCTTTGTTTGTAAATTGTTGGGAGCGTGCCCCGGCTATCCGTCAATCTTTATTTTTTTTACGTTTTTTAAAGATAAAAGTTGCCGTCTGCTTAATATAAGGAATTTTAAATGATTTCTACTTTTACTTTTGATATTTAAGTATAGTTTAGCAATTACATTTACTTTTGATACTTGAGTATAGTTTAAACCAAATACTTTTAGACTTTTACTCAAGTAGCATTTTAATGGGTGACTTTCACTTTTACTTGAGTCATTGTCTATTAAGGTATCTTTACTTTTACTCAAGTATGACCAGTGGGTACCTTTTCCACCACTATTTAACACCAAACATCAACTTTCTCCACCAGTATTTAACACCAAACAACACATTTTTCCACCACTATTTAACACCAAACAACAACTGCTCCTTGGGCGCCGATGACGTGGACATAAATTAAGGCAGCACCTGGAAGACACATTTCAGTTGAATGCATTGTTGTGCAACTGACTAGGTATTCCCTTTCCCTTCCGTAAACCTGACCACAACGTTCCATTTGGAGTGGGTGGTAAAAGCAACATTGTAAACCATTGAACTCAGTTGAATACACCCCAGGCCCAGGTGGTCAATCTAGCAGAACCGACTAACTAGTCGACAGGAAAGAAGAGCTTGCGACAGAGTGACTCATCCTCTCCGCTTCTGATTTCTTCATTCAAATTACTGAAATAACATGCATGAGTCACAACCATAATGATGCATAATTATCTATGGCCAAGACTAAGGAATGGTATCCGGAAGCATATTAGGAACTGTATCAGGATCAGTTGGATGTTTTCAAAGATGATCTGTGCTGGTACTGAAAAACAGTGACAGAGTAGAAGTGCTGATCTAGGATAAGGTCCTCCCTGTCCCTATAGCCTAATATAATGAATTATGTTCTAAAAGACTGATCCTAGATAAGCACTCTGCTGTGATACTTTGAGCTCTGGAGGACATGGGACTCACGGGACATCTGAACCTAGACCAGCACTTAAACACTGTTCATTACCAGCAACTGGGACTGTGAGAACCAATAATTTATTACATTATGTAAGCCATATTACTATAGAGCCTAACTATCGTACTGAATTATTGAACAACACCAGGCAGTGGTGGTGTTTGTAGGCGAGAATTCTACTCTTGGAGGAAGTAAAGGGTTTGTTCATCCAGAAATGTGACATCGTTGATGTTTTCATACCTCAAGAAAAGGTCCAGGAAAGGATGCTTGTTGCACCATCAGTATCAGCCAACCTTGATCATTTCCTTAGTTTCCATGTCTCCTAATACAAATAGCAGGATCATATAGGCCTACACAACAGATGGCAATAACAGGTTAAGCGTTCAGCTACACCTAGGACCACTTTTGTAAACATCTGACAAACTTTGACTAACGGATGAACTATCCCTTTAAAACTCATGCAATCCCTTTAAAATGGTCAACTAATAGACTTTAGTCTAGGTGCTGTATTTATGCTAAAACTGAAAATTAGTATATCAAACACCTGAAGACATTCAATGAAAACGGTAGATGCACTCCCACAATTTCAACCAATTTAACACGTTCAATAAATCAGGGGTGCATGGTAGTTTGAATCTTGTACGGAGGTGTGTACATTTCCAAACATTGTTGCTGTTCGCTGTATCTTCTAGCCATTGGCACTGTTGCAAGCTCCTATTGCAAAGAGTAGAGCAGTATAGTTGTGGGCAAGCTCAAAACTGACCATGGCAGTGTTCCAACCCTCACAAAATACCTCATTTCCTTGTCTCTTTATTGTTACTGAGCATATAAAGGACAGGTAAAGGGAAACTAGCCATTGGTTTCACCCATACAGTCGTTCCAGGCTTGTGGTCAAGCAATAAAGGAGATAAGGAGGCAAGGAAGGGGCACTCTGAATGACCGTATCCTGGGATTTCTTTATTCTGTATCTGCTAAAAATATCTGTATCACTTATACAGCGCACAGGCTTTTAGTTTGGCAACCTTTTACACCCCTGCTGGCTTACCCCTAGAAGCCTTGAAACACATCACTCATTAGCAGTTCAGCACATCAGCATTTCTCCTAAACCTTTACCATCATAGTAGACATTGAACGCTTATGACCAAACTGGCTAAAATTCTGTAGTTAGCTGATGGTAGCTATTGCTACCCACATGCTAACCTGAGTGCTAACGTTACTAGCAGCAGTAATAGTAAATCCAGGTATAATGGATAACACAAACATTGGCTACCATGATATCCTACAAGTTATATTGGCCAATGAAGATCAGGCAGTTCAACTAAAATAAAGACATACCTTGAAATAAACAATTACATGAATCAGATTTGTATTTGACCATTCATTTCTGCAAAACGTGCAAATGTTGATGGAGTTGTTGTAGCTTGTTAGCTTATTGCATGCTAGACCCGAGTGGGCCAGTTCATTTTGCATGGACCGGTACACTTAGATAGCTGGCTATCTTTGATTGTTATCATCTACTAGCAAAATAACATTTTTTGTTTTTTTACCTTTATTTTACTAGGCAAGTCAGTTAAGAACAAATTCTTATTTTCAATGACGGCCTAGGAACAGTGGGTTAACTGCCTGTTCAGGGTAGAACGACAGATTTGTACCTTGTCAGCTCGGGGATTCGAACTTGCAACCTTTCGGTTACTAGTCCAACACTCTAACCACTAGGCTACCCTGACAAAACTTTTTGGGTACTTTTGGGTACTTTAGTACCTACTTATCCGATTCACTCCATCACCGAAGCCACCAGCAGGCTGTTTCTTTCTTCTTGTCAAAGCCAAAAATGGTACTGTATATGAGTTTTTGATAAATGTAATTCAAAATGCGAAAATAGAAATGTATAATTATTTAAAAAATGTTAAACTTTTGACATTTTTTAGATGGAATATAATTTGTGAAATATATATTGTGCAGAAATATATATTGTGCAGGATGTAGAGAGGATTTTCTAAAAGTGATCATTTGCCCTAACTTAATGAGAAGGGGAAGGGGGTGAAGGATGCAGAGAGGAATTTCTAAAAGTGATCATTTGCCCTAACTTAATGAGAAGGGGAAGGGAGAGAAGGATGCAAACAGGAATTTCTAAAAGTGATAATTTGCCTTAACTGCTCACAGACAAGCAGGAAAGAGAAGGAATAAAAACTTCACAGCATCATGTCTCAAGAATGTCAGCAATGAGCTTACGGACCACATCCCGACACACAAAAGTCAGAGACGGAATCACATCCAGACATATAACAAAGCTGGAAAAACGAGAGGGTGGAATGCTGGTGGAGTGAGAGAGAAGGGGGCCTTCTCCGAAACGACGGAGCCCAATGAGCGGCTGCCTCCCTATCACATCACATGACGCAATACCAAAAATGGCTCAGAAATGGCTCCAGACTGCCAAGAAATTCCGAAAAGGAACGAGAGAGAGCGAGAGACAGAGCAAGAGAAAACACAAGGCGATGTGTTTTACTGCATCTCTGGCTGGGTCACTACAAGTACAGAACAGACATAAAACAAATCAGACCTGGAATGACCCTCTCCATGGAAAGAGAGAGGGATAGAGAGAGAGGGATAGAGAGAGAGGGATGGCGAGAGAGACAGAGAGCACGTGAGAGAGAGGGAGAGAGAGAGAGAGAGGGATAGAGAGAGCAGGATAGAGAGAGAGACAGAGAGCGCGCGAGAGAGGGATAGAGAGAGAGAGGGGGAGAGAGAGAGAGAGAGAGACAGAGAGTGCGTGAGAGAAAGAGAGAAATAAGCAACTTTACAAGGCGAAGAGATGTGGGGGAGGGGGAGAAACGGCGAGAAAGAGTCGGAAACAGAAGCAAACAGAGAGAAAATAAGAAAGGAATACATAAAAACAGGGATAGAAGTGTCAGAAAGAGGGAGGGGATGCAGGAAAGAAACCCTAAAAAGACAGTGATCGACTGATGGGGGAAAAGAGAGAAACTGGAACAACAGAATAGGCCTGGATAGACACCAGTGATTCAGAAAACTTGAATGTCCTCAAATGTCCACAATTCATAACATTGAACAATGGCAAATAAATAGCAATGGATATTTACAAAAAAATAGGCAGGGTAAGTGCAATTTCATAGTACAAGTGCTAAGGGGCGGCAGGGTAGCCTAGTGGTTAGAGTGTTGGATTAGTAGCCGAAAGGTTGCAAGTTCAAATCCCCGAGCTGACAAGGTACAAATCTGTCGTTCTGCCCCTTTACAGGCAGTTAACCCACTGTTCCTAGGCTGTCATTGAAAATAAGAATTTGTTCTTAACTGACTTGCCTGTTTAAAAAAAGTGCAATTAGTCCAACATTTGTTAAGTTGCAGAATTGCATTCGGACTAAAAGAGTACTTGGTGAGTGAGACACTAGTCCTGTCCTCTGATTTCACGCTCAATTCCTCTCTCCTTCATTTCCCTCTGTCATACAACCTCCATTGTCATATTTTGCCATTTTTAAAGCTCATTTCCTGCAATTCTACACATTATTCCAACGAACAAGAAGAAAATTTGCTGCTACAGTCATTGTTCAGGCCTATGGTTCACGCTCATGCTCCTCCCTCACGCAATTATTAACTACTAGCTAGTGGTAGTGATGCACAAGCTAAACCTACTTGAAACATCGCCATCTACTGGCAGCATTTACCCGCCAGAAGATCAAAAACACCATAATAAAAAAATGCTACAAAACCCTACTGGATTTCTGCACAACTAAACATAATTTATTATGTTTTTTATTTTATTTTGTTTTTGAAGATAAGCTATTTTCTTCATTATTTTATTTTAATAAACAGTTTTTCGCCCCCCAAAATGATTTGTTTCAGTTCACATTTACTATAATAACCTTGGTCTCCACACACACACCCCTCTCCAGGCCCCACCGCGAAGCGAGAGAGGCCGGGGCGACCTGCCCTTTTGCTGGGTCCCTTGCTGGACTCTGGAGAGGGGAAAGACGAAGAGGCAAGGAGAGGCCCGCTTAGACGCACACACACAACCTCCCCCCGCACACACACACACACACAGCCCTGTCTCTCCAGAGCTCGGGAGTGATTAAGTGCTATCGCTCTCTCGCAAACACACACACACACACTAGCACACACACACTCTGAACTAGCAAGGATATGACCTGACAGACAACAGACATGTGGGTGACGTGGGTGTGTAAGCACTTAGCTCTGGTCCCAGTTACATAACCAAAACCCAAAAGTACAAACCTTGGCAACGTGTACTATGACTCAATCACCTGCAGGTAATGATGTTGTAACACCTTCTTTGTATCATCATTATGGCCGGATACAAAAGCATTCTATTTCCACTAACTCATACTTACTCACTCATACTATTTACAATGTAACTAACTCATACTTACTCACTCATACTATTTACAATGTAACTAACTCATACTTACTCACTCATACTATTTACAATGTAACTAACTCATACTTACTCACTCATACTATTTACAATGTAACTAACTCATACTTACTCACTCATACTATTTACAATGTAACTAACTCATACTTACTCACTCATACTATTTACAATGTAACTAACTCATACTTACTCACTCATACTATTTACAATGTAACTAACTCATACTTACTCACTCACTCACTCACTCCATGTGTAACTCTGTGTTGTCTGTTCACACTGCTATGCTTTATCTTGGCCAGGTCGCAGTTGCAAATGAGAACTTGTTCTCAACTAGCCTACCTGGTTAAATAAAGGTGAAATAAAAAATAAAAAATAAAAAAATACTATTTACAATGTAACTAACTCATACTAACTCACTCATTCATTCTAACTCATACAGGGACCAAACCAAGCCAGGTGCGTTTCTCCTTTTTCTCAACCCACTGGTGGGCCCTGCATGCAACGCGTTTCCAAGAAGTCACATGACTAGCCCGGCTATACTTACACACAGTATGCTTTACCTGTGACGTGTCGAGTGTTTCGAACCATCAATCACTGGACATTTCAACGTGTGCCCAACATTAATAGGTGGAACTTAACGCGTCATTACGTGCACTATATACAGCATATGGCAAACACCCACACAAAAGCCCAGCTTTCTGTGTCAAATAAAGGGTAGCTCTATAGGAGGCCTAAACTGTTACATATGGGAGAGGAGGAAGTAACCAGTTACAGTGGTCATGGAGGGGGTGGGTTGGATCACTGTACTGCTGTCGCAGGGTGGACAGAAAGCTAATAGACTGTACCAACACGACTGCTCGACCCTCGTACACAACCTGCCATTGTTGTGGCTGTGAATGGCTGGAACGTGAGCCTGCATTACAATGCCCTCGGCTACTGTTCTGGGTTCAGCTCTGGTTGTCCAGCTTTTTAGCCTACGACCCTATTTTGAAAATTCTTGCGACCCCAACCATGTGAAAAGTATTACACAATTAACAACCAATGTTGACTTTGTTTATTTGGGGCTAGGGCAGTCAATTGGAAAACATTCTAACAGTATTTCTGATTGTCTTCCCAACTCACCATCACACAATTTTAATGTGGGACTACGACAGTCAATTACAAATGAGTCTGACATAATGTATCTTATCTCACCACCACTAATGAGATGGGTGTGCTGAGATGGGTGTGCTGAGATGGGTGTGCTTGATGCATGTTACGTCGGAGCTTCTAAAAGTCAGGGGTCAACAGTGCGCACCTCATCTCTGCAGTCACATCCAACCTGGTTCGATGTTTGGTTTTAATGCAGACGAGAGCACTGATGGTGCTTTCAAAACAACTGAGAAAAATACCAGATCAATTCATGACATCAGTGGTCTTCAGGTCAGAAAGTCAGGGCTCCAGAAAGAATTCAGTTGGATGACCGTTCAAAAAAGTTTTTTTCCCAGTCTTAGCATGTTTTTTCCCAGTCTTAGCATGTTTTTTCCCAGTCTTAGCATGTTTTTTCCCAGTCTTAGCATGTTTTTCCCAGTCTTAGCATGTTTTTTCCCAGTCTTAGCATGTTTTTTCCCAGTCTTAGCATGTTTTTTCCCAGTCTTAGCATGTTTTTTCCCAGTCTTAGCATGTTTTTCCCAGTCTTAGCATGTTTTTCCCAGTCTTAGCATGTTTTTTCCCAGTCTTAGCATGATTTTTCCCAGTCTTAGCATGTTTTTTCCCAGTCTTAGCATGTTTTTCCCAGTCTTGGCATGTTTTTTCCCAGTCTTAGCATGATTTTCCCAGTCTTAGCATGTTTTTTCCCAGAGTTCCCAGTTGTCTTGAACGTGGCATTAATGCTCAGAGGGAGACGCCAGGGTATGTTCCCTTTGAGTCAGGAACCAAAACTCCGTAGTGACACGCGAATGCATTCGGTCACATGACAGCTCGACCAGCTGTTTGATTTCACTTGCCGGTATGTTCAATTGAGCTAGGATCACAGTCAAATGGATTGGGAAGTAGGTCCCAAAAGTAGGGTTGGGCGGTAACCAGACGTTCATATCCTCATACCATCCTTCTCTCACGCCGGGATTTACGGTATTACCAGCTTAGTAAACAAGGGGCTCCAAAAAACCCTGCAAAAAATCCCATTGGCAGTCTACTGCAAGAATGCTAACAAATTGTGCACAAATAATGGGGAATTTCCATGGAGGCTGCTAGCTAAATATGTTAACGAGCATAAACGAAAATTAACAAATTGCAAAGACAGGCAATCCAGCTATACATTATAGGTAGATTATACATATATAGGTAGGAGCTACCAAATGTCATTTTTGGTGAGTGTGAATGAGATACATTGTGAAAATGAAGAAAGTTTTGAGGCAAGCTTGTCTGACGGAAGAACAGTACTGGGTACACACTGTTTCTGTTTGGAGTCTGGGAGTCGCTAGGACAAAGGGCCTGCCTGCTCTGCTCGGAGAAGATAGGGGAGGAGCATATGGGCCCAGAACTGAGAGGAGAAAAAAACACAAGGAAATCAAGCTGCAGTGGCAGCTGTACAGATAACTCATGCAAAGGTTTTTGACCTCTCAAACACTGCAGAAAGCTAAAACAATATGATGCGCCGTGACCTTATTCATTCAGCAACTTACTTACAGTACCAGTCAAAAGTTTGGACACACCTGCTCATTCAAGGGTTTCTCTTTATTTTGACTATGAAACTATGAATTAACACATATGGAATCATGTAGTAACCAAAAAAGTGTTAAATGTGGTAGTCACCTGGAATGCTTTTCCGATTACCAGGTATGCCTTGTTAAAAGTTAATTTGTGGAATTTATTTCCCTCTTAATGTGTTTGAGCCAATCAGTTGTGTTGTGACAAGGTAGAAGGTGACTGAAGATAGCCCTATTTGGTAAAAGTCCATATAAAGTCCAAGAACAGCTCAAAAATGCAAAGAGAAATGACAGTCCATCATTACTTTGTCAGTTTCTTCAAGTGCAGTCGCAAAAACCATCAAGCGCTATGATGAACCTGGATCTCATGAGGACCGCCACAAAAAGGAAGACCCAGAGTTACCTCTGCTGCAGAGGATAAGTTCATTAGAGTTACCAGCCTCAGATATTGCAGCTCAAATAAATGCTTCACAGATCTCAAGTAACAGACACATCTCAAAATTAACTGTTCAGAGTTGTTCATACCCCGGTATTTGGTATATACAGTACAGCGCCCAAACCTAGTACAATGTTACCACTGTGCCAGCTCCCCCTAAATGCCTTCTAATAAATGGCCTAAAGAAAAGCCCTGTCTGAAACGAAAACAACCCCGTACACCTTTGGTGGTTCAGACTGGAATAACTGGATAGGTGTAAGATTAAGTAAGCATTATGGTCGAAGCTCCCATAAGACCATTGCAAAAGACTAGAGGGAATCGCCACCATCACATTGCTGACTTAAGGCATCAGCATGCTTCAATTCGGCTGGCGCCTAGCCGAGTTCCAAACGAGTGTGCTCGCATACACCTTTAAAAGACCTTCACCTGACAAATTATTAAAAAGCTGCAATAGTACTGTTTGTCCATTTTGAGACGCCATAGCCACTTCCTCAAAACAGTCATAATTAATATAAGATAACTCAAGAAATCTGTCAATAATTTGGAAGTTTCTGCAGAGGAGATCTTAGTTTGGTATAGTATTTCTCAATGAAAAAAATTGCATGGAAATTACCTGTCTCTCATTGAATGAAAACAAAGTCTTTATTGAAAAATCCATACTATTGACCAGTTACCAACGAAGGGGCATAGACTTTGGCTAGCGACTTAGGCTTGCCTCAATAATAAAAAAAAATGTGTGCCTGAAGAGCCAAAAATATCCTTACCGAAGTCCATAATGAACAAAAACATCACAAACTTTCTACATTATAAATTTTATTTTTTATTTTTTTTTATTTCACCTTTATTTAACCAGGTAGGCTAGTTGAGAACAAGTTCTCATTTGCAACTGCGACCTGGCCAAGATAAAGCATAGCAGTGTGAACAGACAACACAGAGTTACACATGGAGTAAACAATTAGCAAGTCAATAACACAGTAGAAAAAAATGGGCAGTCTATATACAATGTGTGCAAAAGGCATGAGGAGGTAGGCGAATAATACAATTTTGCAGATTAACACTGGAGTGATAAATGATCAGATGGGCATGTACAGGTAGAGATATTGGTGTGCAAAAGAGCAGAAAAGTAAATAAATAAAAACAGTATAAAAACAGTATGGGAATGAGGTAGGTGAAAAAGGGTGAGCTATTTACCTATAGTCTATGTACAACTGCAGCGATCGGTTAGCTGCTCGGATAGCTGATGTTTGAAGTTGGTGAGGGAGATAAAAGTCTCCAACTTCAAAAATTTTTGCAATTCGTTCCAGTCACAGGCAGCAGAGTACTGGAACGAAAGGCGGCCAAATGAGGTGTTGGCTTTAGGGATGATCAGTGAGATACACCTGCTGGAGCGCGTGCTACGGATGGGTGTTGCCATCGTGACCAGTGAACTGAGATAAGGCGGAGCTTTACCTAGCATGGACTTGTAAATGACCTGGAGCCAGTGGGTCTGGCGACGAATATGTAGTGAGGGCCAGCCGACTAGAGCATACAAGTCGCAGTGGTGGGTGGTATAAGGTGCTTTAGTGACAAAACGGATGGCACTGTGATAGACTGCATCCAGTTTGCTGAGTAGAGTGTTGGAAGCCATTTTGTAGATGACATCGCCGAAGTCGAGGATCGGTAGGATAGTCAGTTTTACTAGGGTAAGCTTGGCAGCGTGAGTGAAGGAGGCTTTGTTGCGGAATAGAAAGCCGACTCTGGATTTGATTTTGATTGGAGATGTTTGATGTGAGTCTGGAAGGAGAGTTTGCAGTCTAGCCAGACACCTAGGTACTTATAGATGTCCACATATTCAAGGTTGGAACCATCCAGGGTGGTGATGCTAGTCGGGCATGCGGGTGCAGGCAGCGATCGGTTGAAAAGCATGCATTTGGTTTTACTCACGTTTAAGAGCAGTTGGAGGCCACGGAAGGAGTGCTGTATGGCATTGAAGCTCGTTTGGAGGTTTGATAGCACAGTGTCCAATGACGGGCCGAAAGTATATAGAATGGTGTCGTCTGCGTAGAGGTGGATCAGGGAATCGCCCGCAGCAAGAGCAACATCATTGATATATACAGAGAAAAGAGTCGGCCCGAGAATTGAACCCTGTGGCACCCCCATAGAGACTGCCAGAGGACCGGACAGCATGCCCTCTGATTTGACACACTGAACTCTGTCTGCAAAGTAATTGGTGAACCAGGCAAGGCAGTCATCCGAAAAACCGAGGCTGTTGAGTCTGCCGATAAGAATTTGGTGATTGACAGAGTCGAAAGCCTTGGCGAGGTCGATGAAGACGGCTGCACAGTACTGTCTTTTATCGATGGCGGTTATGATATCATTTAGTACCTTGAGTGTGGCTGAGGTGCACCCGTGACCGGCTCGGAAACCAGATTGCACAGCGGAGAAGGTACGGTGGGATTCGAGATGGTCAGTGACCTGTTTGTTGACTTGGCTTTCGAAGACCTTAGATAGGCAGGGCAGGATGGATATAGGTCTATAGCAGTTTGGGTCCAGGGTGTCTCCCCTTTGAAGAGGGGGATGACTGCGGCAGCTTTCAATCCTTGGGGATCTCAGACGATATGAAAGAGAGGTTGAACAGGCTGGTAATAGGGGTTGCGACAATGGCGGCAGATAGTTTCAGAAATAGCGGGTCCAGATTGTCAAGCCCAGCTGATTTGTACGGGTCCAGGTTTTGCAGCTCTTTCAGAACATCTGCTATCTGGATTTGGGTAAAGGATAACCTGGAGAGGCTTGGGTGAGGAACTACGGGGGGCGGAGCTGTTGGCCGAGGTTGGAGTAGCCAGGCGGAAGGCATGGCCAGCCGTTGAGAAGTGCTTATTGAAGTTTTCGATAATCATGGATTTATCGGTGGAGACCGTGTTTCCTAGCCTCAGTGCAGTGGGCAGCTGGGAGGAGGTGCTCTTGTTCTCCATGGACTTCACAGTGTCCCAGAACTTTTTGGAGTTGGAGCTACAGGATGCAAACTTCTGCCTGAAGAAGCTGGCCTTAGCTTTCCTGACTGACTGCGTGTATTGGTTCCTGACTTCCCTGAACAGTTGCATATCACGGGGGCTATTCGATGCTATTGCAGTCCGCCACAGGATGTTTTTGTGCTGGTCGAGGGCAGTCAGGTCTGGAGTGAACCAAGGGCTGTATCTGTTCTTGGTTCTGCATTTTTTGAACGGAGCATGCTTATCCAAAATGGTGAGGAAGTTACTTTTAAAGAATGACCAGGCATCCTCAACTGACGGGATGAGGTCAATGTCCTTCCAGGATACACGGGCCAGGTCGATTAGAAAGGCCTGCTCACAGAAGTGTTTTAGGGAGCGTTTGACAGTGATGAGGGGTGGTCGTTTGACTGCGGCTCCGTGGCGGATACAGGCGATGAGGCAGTGATCGCTGAGATCCTGGTTGAAGACAGCGGAGGTATATTTGGAGGGCCAGTTGGTCAGGATGACGTCTATGAGGGTGCCCTTGTTTACAGAGTTAGGGTTGTACCTGGTGGGTTCCTTGATGATTTGCGTGAGATTGAGGGCATCTAGCTTAGATTGTAGGACTGCCGGGGTGTTAAGCATATCCCAGTTTAGGTCACCTAACAGAACAAACTCTGAAGCTAGATGGGGGGCGATCAATTCACAAACGGTGTCCAAGGCACAGCTGGGAGCTGACGGGGGTCGGTAGCAGGCGGCAACAGTGAGAGACTTGTTTCTGGAGAGAGTAATTTACAAAATTAGTAGTTCAAACTGTTTGGGTATGGACCTGGAAAGTATGACATTACTTTGCAGGCTATCTCTGCAGTAGACTGCGACTCCGCCCCCTTTGGCAGTTCTATCTTGACGGAAGATGTTATAGTTGGGTATGGAAATCTCTGAATTTTTGGTGGCCTTCCTGAGCCAGGATTCAGACACGGCAAGGACATCAGGATTAGCAGAGTGTGCTAAAGCAGTGAGTAAAACAAACTTAGGGAGGAGGCTTCTGATGTTGACATGCATAAAACTAAGACTTTTTCGATCACAGAAGTCAACAAATGAGGGTACCTGGGGACATGCAGGGCCTGGGTTTACCTCCACATCACCCGCGGAACAGAGAAGGAGTAGTATGAGGGTGCGGCTAAAGGCTATCAAAACTGGTCGCCTAGAGCGTTGGGGGCAGAGGATAAGAGGAGCAGGTTTCTGGGCATGGTAGAATATATTCAGGGCATAATGCGCAGACAGGGGTATGGTGGGGTGCGGGTACAGCGGAGGTAAGCCCAGGCACTGGGTGATGATGAGAGAGGTTGTATCTCTGGACATGCTGGTTGTAATGGGTGAGGTCACCGCATGTGTGGGGGGTGGGACAAAGGAGGTAACAGGGGTATGCAGAGTGGATCTAGGGGCTCCATTGTGAACTAAAACAATGATAACTAACCTGAACAACAGTATACAAGGCATATTGACATTTGGGAGAGACATACAGCGAGGCATACAGTAATCACAGGTGTTGAATTGGGAAAGCTAGCTAAAAACAGTAGGCGAGGCTAATCAGCTAGCACAACAAACAGCAGGTAAAATGGCGTTGACTAGGCAACTGGGCCGACAGATAAAACAAACAAGCAGAATGGAGTACCGTGATTAATGGACAGTCCAGCGTGCGTCAGCTATGTAGCCAAGAGATCAGTGTCCAGGGGGCAGCGGTGGATGGGCAGGGAAGCTGGGCTGGCGAGTGTTATCCAGGTTTTTTTTTTTTTAACTAACAATGACTAAATAGCTTGTAGCTAGTTAGCTGGTTAGCGTCTGGAGGTTCTTGAGTGTGTCATAAAAATAAAATAAAAATTAAAGGTGATAGCGATTCCGTATCACAGTGGGTGAGGCAGGTTTCCGGAAGGTATAAACAAAATAAAAATCAAAGAGAGATAGAAAGTAAATGGGTTCAGAGTAATTGGGATGCGGTGAGCCAGATGGTTAGCAGGCCTGTGCTAACAAGCTAACAGTTCGTAGGCCCGGGCTAGACAAGCTAGCCGTTAGCAGGCCGAATTAGCAAGCAGGGAGATAGCGAGGGCTAGAGAGCTAACCTTTGGGGGACGTTGCGATGGGGTGAGTCTGTTTATTCCTCTTCTTGCGGTGACATCGACAGACCGGTCGTGGGCCCGGGTAATTGTAGCCCAGGAGTATGCTACAGGAGCTCTAGTACGCTGGGTGAGCTGGAGACACAGCGTTTCAGAAAGCTCGCAGGCCTTGGCCAGCAGATGGATCTTTGGCGATGTCGCAACGAAAAATCCTGTTGAAACCACCTCGGACGATTATGTCGGCGGACCAGTCGTGATGGATCGGCGGGGCTCCGTGTCGGCAGTAAAGGGTCCAGGCCAATTGGCAAAAGAGGTATTGTTGGGCCTCTTCGGCTAGTCGGGAGATGGGCTTAGCTCAAGGCTAACTGTAGCTTGTTTTGGGACAGAGACGTTAGCCAGGAGTAGCCACTCGGATTGCAGCTAGCTAGTTGCGATGATCCGGTGTAAAGGTACAGAGCTTGCGGTAGGAATCCGGAGATGTGGTAGAGAAAGAGCAGTCTGATATGCTCTGGGTTGATGTCGCGCTGGTGTCCTAGTTAGCTTAGAAGACCGCTAGCAATGGCTAACTGAGTACGAGCTAGTAGCTAGTTAGCTGGCTAGCTTCTGATGGTGGTTCCGGTTCTAAAGTAAAGTATAGAAAAAGCAGATCCGTACCACATTGGGTGATGCGGGTTGCAGGAGAGTATATTCAGCTCTAGTTTGAAAGTGAAATTAAAATATTTACGAAATATATACAGAAAAAAAAAAACGAAGAAAACTATATTTACACTAGACAGGACGGGACAAGACAAAACACACGTCCAACTGCTACGCCATCTTGGATGAAATGAAAACTCTTCCGAACTATTTTGACTGGGAAGCAACCGGATGCACTTATCCGCTCAGTCAGATCTGAAAAAACTGAAGACGTGGGGACTAGGGGAAGGGAATAGGCCAAGGAATTGGTTTTATTCATCCTGCTTTCTTTCGATCGTATCATGTTTATCCAAGATCTCCCATTCTCTAAGCTAGAGCTGCATGTACCATACATTGATTCTACAGGCCTCCAAACATGTCTGCTAGGTGACTTGACATCTCTACTTCCCTCATCATCACCTCTTTGGCAGAGGAAATGTGATTGAGCGAGGTAGTGTTGTGGGGAGAAATTTGGCATCCCGACTAGGTTCAGATAATCTTATTACACGGACTTATACATAGCAACAAGGAACTGCACGTTCTGGCACGTCTAGCAACAAGGAACTGCACGCATGTGGCTGTGTGCCACCGACTTAATTAGGGGCGTGCCGCTGTGTATCTTGTCAATACGTTATCATGCGCTTATAAATGCTCTCGAGTGCATTATGAGGTGATAGTGATGGCAGAGAAGTAGGCATTGGTCAAAAAAGAAAGGAAATTCATGAGCACCACTATAACTACTCCACCCATGCTCTACCAAGGTTTTCCAGCACACAGCTTTGACCTGCTACAGTAGCTATGTTTGTCTATTGTACTTCAAACTATGTGTAGGCAGGCTGCTTAGGATTCAAAGTCTGGGTGTGCCGACATGGCCATACTCGTATTCGGAATCGTATCCGCAAGTTGACAGTTGATAGTCGGATAGGGTGATACATAAGTGTTTTAATATGCCTAATTCGATGTTGGCAAAATAACTCACTGCACATTCTCACTGCAAAAAAACCTGCAGATTTGGAGCAGCGTGCAGAGGGGTGGGTCTGTGTGCCTTCAACTTGCAGCAGGCAGCCAAGTTTGCTTTCACTGGGTCAGAATGTGCATCACCGGTTAAAATTTTCCCTACACTTGCCCGCTTGTTAGATATTATGCACATTGATAGTTTCATAGTAAACGTCCTTGCCATGTGATTTATCATGGTAGCAGGCAGCAGCAATCTAAATTATCAGACCACATACTAGGAAAAGTGATCGGGTGAAATTATGAAGTGAGTGGATGGAGAAACAACTTCAATCGATCCAATCAAAGCAGCAGGATCAATGTACAGACCGCCCTTCTCTTTACACACAGGCAAACGAGCCAGTTAAGCTATTTCGACCACGTACAACCTCACACATGAATCTAATCCAATTGTATTTGTTACATACACATGGTTAGCAGATGTTAATGTGAGTGTAGTGAAATGCTTCTGCTTCTAGTTCCGACAATGCAGTAATAACCAACGAGTAATCGAACCTAACAATTTCACAACAGCTACCTTATACACACACACAAGTGTAAAGGGATGACGAATATGTACATAAAGATATATGAATGAGTGATGGTACAGAACGGCATAGGTAAGATGCAGTAGATGCTATAGAGTACAGTATATACATATGAGATGAGTAATGTAGGGTATGTAAACATTATATTAAGTGGCATTGTTTAAAGTGGCTAGTGATACAGGTATTACATAAAGATGGCAAGATGCAGTAGGTGGTATAGAGTACAGTATATACATATGAGATGAGTTATGTAGGGTTTGTAAACATCATATTAAGTGGCATTGTTTAAAGTGGCGAGTGATACATTTTTTACATGTATGGCAGCAGCCACTCAATATTAGTGGTGGCTGTTTAACAGTCTGATGGCCATGAGATAGAAGCTTTTTTTCAGTCTCTCGGTCCCAGGGTTGATGCACCTGTACTGACCTCGCCTGCTGGATGATAGCGGGGTGAACAGGCAGTGGCTCGGGTGGTTGTTGTCCTTGATGATCTTTATGGCCTTCCTGTGACATCAGGTGGTGTAGGTGTCCTGGAGGGCAGGTAGTTTGCCCCCGGTGATGCGCTGTGCAGACCTCAATACCCTCTGGAGAGCCTTACGGTTGTGGGCGGAGCAGTTGCCGTACCAGGCGGTGATACAGCCCGACAGGATGCTCTCGATTGTGCATCTGTAGAAGTTTGTGAGTGTTTTTGGTGACAAGCCGAATTTCTAAGCCTAATGAGGTTGAAGAGGCGCTGCTGCGCCTTCTTCACCACGCTGTCTGTGTGGGTGGACCATTTCAGTTTGTCCGTGATGTGTACGTCGAGGAACTTAAAACTTTCTACCCTCTCCACTACTGTCCCGTCAATGTGGATAGGGGGGTGCTCCCTCTGCTGTTTCCTGAAGTCCACGATCATCTCCTTTGTTTTGTTGACGTTGAGTGTGAGGTTATTTTCCTGACACCACACTCCGAGGGCCCTCACCTCCTCCCTGTAGGCCGTCTCGTCATTGTTGGTAATCAAGCCTATCACTGTAGTGTCGTCTGCAAACTTGATGATTGAGTTGGAGGCGTGCAAGGCCACTCAGTCGTGGGTGAACAGGGAGTACAGGAGAGGGCTCAGAAAGCACCCTTGTGGGGCCCCAGTGTTGAGGATTAGCGGGGTGGAGATGTTGTTACCTACCCTCACCACCTGGGGGTGGCCCGTCAGGAAGTCCAGTACCCAGTTGCACAGGGCGGGTACTATGTTGTTAAATGCTGAGCTGTCGTCGATGTCAGGTAGGGTGGTGATATGGTCCTTGACTAGTCTCTCAAAGCACTTCATGATGACGGAAGTGAGTGCTACGGGGCGGTAGTCATTTAGCTCAGCTACCTTAGATTTCTTGGGAACAGGAACAATGGTGGCCCTCTTGAAGCATGTGGGAACAGCAGACTGGGCTAAGTATTGATTGAATATATCCGTAACCACACCAGCCAGCTGGTCTGCGCATGCTCTGAGAACGCGGCTGGGGATGCCGTCTGGGCCTGCAGCCTTGCGAGGGTTAACACGTTTAAATGTTTTCCTCACTTCGGCTGCAGTGAAGGAGAGTTCGCAGGTTTTGGTAGCGGGCCATGTCAGTGGCACTGTATTGTCCTCAAAGCGGGTAAAGAAGTTGTTTAGTCTGTCTGGGAGCAAGACATCCTGGTCTGCGACGGGGCTGGTTTTCTTTTTGTAATCCGGGATTGACTGTAGTCCCTGCCACATACCTCTTGTGTCTGAGCCGTTGAATTGCAACTCTACTTTGTCTCTAAACTGACGCTTAGCTTGTTTGATTGCCTTGCGGAGGGAATAGCTACAATGTTTGTATTCGGTCATGTTTCCGGTCACCTTGCCCTGGTTAAAAGCAATGGTCCGCGCTTTCAGTTTCGTATGAATGCTGCCATCAATCCACGGTTTCTAGTTGGGGAATATTTTAATAGTTGCTGTGGGTACGACATCGCCAATGCACTTGCTCATGAACTCGCTCACCGGACCAACGTTGAACAGACCTGAGAGCGGGAGCTTCCTGTTTTAGTTTCTGTCTATAGGCCTGATGCAAAGACAGTACAGTATGGTTTTGAAACTCTGTGACTGACTGACATGAGAAAGATGCTTGCTGGCACCCGAATACAAACAATACTCGGCTCACAAACGGATCCAGAAAATTGCCCATATCCGTTACTTGTTTTGCCCGACTAATCAGCACACCCCTCATTCAAACAGCCTAATTCATTCAAAGTGTCTATAACATGCCACTCTGTACATCCCACACTTGACATATACATAATACAAGCCTATATTGCATGTTACACCCTGATTAGACCAGCCACATCGCGTGCACGATCATTGCAAAATAAATGTACAGTATATGTTATTCCATCATTTCATCCAAACTGCTCACAGGCGTCTGCATAGCCAGGCGCTAAAATAAAACATTTATTATATTTGAGACGCTAGACGTGCTGCAAGTACTGCCTCTCCCATCTACTCATTGGTTTTCAGGATAATACTAACCCACGTGGGTGAGAGCTTATTCATAGAAAATTAACTAGAAACTAACTTAGTTGGTTTCCCCTTTAACTGTGGATTAATTGTCAGAGTAGAGACTTGAGGTCAAAATGATACAAAGATCCAACAACAAAAAGGCCCATTCATGACACACAGGTTAAGGTAAAATAACAACCCAATGTTCACCTCCCAGGACAAATGAGTTAGCAACAGCAAGCTAGCCACATGTCCATGAATGTTTAATGTGTGTTTCAACCTGTCCCCAAATGAATATAGTTGGTTCACAGTTGCTTTTGCTATTTTAACCTACGTGTCATGAATGCGTCTGGTGGGGACTGACAAAATCAACATGCACACGATACCGCACGCGCAGGCCCAGTTTGGTCAAGGTGTTACCCGCCATACACATCATAGAGATCTATCTCTAGGGGGTAACATATAACTTTAGCCAGCAGTAGGCCTACCCCTAACCCTACCCCATCATCAAGAAAACAAGGGGGTCATACTTTACATTACAGTGCTCTTAGGACTCGCTGTAATTACTAACAGTAAGTGTACACAGAGTACAGGGTAAATGCTATTGTCATGACTTATTGTTACAATGTACTCGCACTGTAAGTAGGATTATGGTATGGGTTTGGGGTAGGGCTAAGGTTTACATTAGGTATATTGTTGTAATACAGTAAAACAATGATTAGGCCTGATGCTCTTTACTATACTGTACTTGCAGAAATATTTACACAGGAATAAGAACATGGTTATGTAAAGTGTTAATACATGAGGATATTCTAATCTGGTTGAAGAGGTTTATTGGTCTAAACCTTTTCAATCATCTAGGCCTGAGTAAAGATCTATCAGAGTCAACATGAGAGAAATAACATATCAAAATCACAGAGAGCTCATGCACAAATACAGTACCCTGATATCGCTTCACTAATCTTAATAGCTCGGGGGAAATATCTAACTCACATTTTTGTTGGATTCATTAGTGCCAACGAAAGTGTGCTACCTACAATAACATGACCTGTTGGGTCAGTTGACTCAATTCCCTTAGAGAGAGGCAGTATTTTGAATTGTCATCATTTCTTATAGTGAACACTTATACGGCATCACTCGTCAACACTTTTGGCTACAAAGGCTGCGTAGAAGGAAAAGAAAGGACATTACCCACTTCTAAATGGAAACAGGAGACGTGTTCAGTAGGAGCAAATGGGACAAAACGTTTTGAAACAGAAAAGTTGCTGCATGTGAACGTGTCCAATAAGAGCAATGATTTGTTTTCAGTTTGAAATCGTTTTCCGACCTTGTGTCCTACTGTGACTAAAGACACAACTGTGACAGAAAAAAAAGAATGTGAGGTAAGGCTACTTACACGTCATCTATTTCCAGGATAGTTTTAGGCATATGGTGATACATTTGACAAGAAAAACAAATATAAGCCCTTACTGATTTTATTTAAACATCAGTGGCAGTCAGTGCTATTTAATATGTGTGAGGAAAACATTTTTGATTTATCAGCATGGCCTTATTTCTATTAAAGCATATTGAATGACTGTCCTTCATGTTCCATTCACCCAGCTCAATGTAGCATCAATAGGTTTAGTCTACTACATGATACTCAAATTTTCCCTATACCCATCATGAGGTTGCTACAACCTAGCCTACGAATTAAAGTTTATAAGGTAGGTGACAGATAGTGACACATTTAATATTGCCTCGAACACTCTTTCCTGCATCTAGCTGATCTAGGATGTCCAAACAATTGCAAATGAGAGTTTCTATTGGACAAATTCAGGTAGGTTTACCCGTTTCATTCCATTTTGCAATTGTCATCTCAGTCTCCAGACTTGAACCCCATTGAAAACCTGTGGTTTGAATTGAAGAAGGCAGTCCATAAGGGCAGACAAATGATATCAAGGATCTGGAAAGATTCTGTATGGATGAATGGTCTAAGATCCCTCCCAAAGTGTTCTCCAATTTCATAAAACATTTTAGAAAAAGGCTCAATGTTGTTATCCTCGCAAGCGGACGGTGGAAACAGGGACGGTAGAAACAGAGACGGTGGAAACAGGGAATCCAATCATTTTCACCCCTACCTTCTTAGGTTTTTTTTGTATTAATTGTTAAACAACACCTATTTTTCAGCACAATTGTATTAGTATAAAATAATATAGTTGTTTTCTCTTTTGGACCATACAATACAGTATTTTTTTGATCATCTCCATCGAGGGACTCAATCATTCTGGACCCCAGTGGATTTGATTTAACCTACGTATTGAACCCATTAAGAACATGGTAGACGTTAAATCAGAGGAAAAAGTTGCCAGTGTGAGACACGAGAGGCCCATTTTGAAGGTCTAGTAACAGAAGCCTAAAATGTAACTCATGTTATGTCAAATAGTAGTAGTCTGGCATATTTGGGGCAAGGGTGTCTGCAATACACTCCAGCTTTTAAAGTGCTTATCTAGCTACATTTTTTCAAAGCTATGACAGATAATAAATATTTTGGGAATCTGGAGCTGAGCTTAATTGCATGAATGGATAGATGTATTTCATGAATGTATATAAATGCATGGATTTAAATCAGATCAAAGTACCTTACCTGATATCTTGGCATGCCCTTGTTTGCAGATGGAGGATGAAGACTTGACAACTCTCTTAACCATTTATATATCTCTAATCCTGAAAAAGTAGAAATTGGCTTAATCAATTCAGACTTTGTTTCAGACAGTTTGGTTGCTTGAATAATACAATTTGTATCTCTGTAAAGAAAATGTAAGACAATAATTTGAGAAACATGCGTGCAATGGTTGGATTGTAAAGATTATTTTGGTACACTGACATCCTTTATTTTAACACTGCGTTCATTTTGAGCTCGAGCAGCAGAATAGTTGTAGCTTTCACATTCCTTCTCTGCATGCGAGTTTCATACCTGTGTACAACTTTTCCCAAGACCAAGTTGCCCTTAGTCCGTTTTTCGTCGTCAATATCTACAGAAAAAAAATCCTCTCCATGTTGAATTGCAGTAAATATGTTCGATACTGTGTAATAACTGTGTATTACAAAGACCCGTACGTGATCGACTCGAAATGTCAAAACTATCACGCCCAAACGAAGGCTCTAAATGCTGGCTCTAGAGCTGATACTGATCGTTAGCGTGTAGGGCTGGTTAACCCTAATTGCGCAATCAGTTTTAGTCGATGTATCAATTGTATTCAGACAGAACGCGACTGCTATGAACGAAAACGCCTAGTAATAATGGTTACGGTATTTACCTTTTTGTCATGCTCTACAAACGGCGAATTCTATAGAATAACTGTGAAATCCACTGTCTTGCCAGACCCTAAATAAATGGCCATTACTTTTTGTTATGCCCCGCCCCTGGACGTCCACAGTATATAATATGTTCCGTAAACCTCTCCAATAGCCAATCAAAGGTGCAATCTGCGTTAATCCCGTGTTTTGGTTGGTGGCATTTTACACCAACCCTGCCATGCTTGGTCGAGCCAAATGCTCGTAACGTGTGCGAGCTAGTCCCCTTCCCCCAAACACAGGGGTGTGTCATGACGTCAGAGGTAACGAAGAGGTAAACAACTTTGACCGCGTGAGCTTTAAAGCAACATTGTTTCACCGCAAGCACTGATCTGCTACAGCGCTACCTACTATAACGTTGTAACAATATGATAATATATGCACTGAAAAGGAAACGATATGATTATCTGCCACAAATATGTGCTATGCACTACTCTTTGTTATGTGGCCACATGTTTTGTGAGGTGGCAGCATTGTAATAAAGTATTGCGTTACAGGCTAGGAATTGAACATAGTAGTGTCGGGATGGATACATGACACCGATCATTTCATTGTCTCTGTGTTTGTATTATTATGTTCATCTTACTCAGCATTGTGCGCATGCAGAAGCGTGTGCGCATGAGAGCAAAAGGGGTGTGTCTGCAGTGTGCTGCGGATGTTGTGTCAGCTGCCTAAAGTAGCAGAAACATGCTTTGATGCCAAGATTGTTATGTAAATGGTTGAAACTATAGTTTACCTTGATATTCTCTCCCTCTCATTTCGGACAAACCAGGATACCCACGGAAGGAGGGTAAGGACTCAAATCCGACGTTACATCCTGCAATTTATATTTTTAGTTGGTTTCGGTTCGGTTGACTTGCATCGTCATGATTGATTGTAGAGTTTATTGATTTATTGTGTCAGTGACATACACGTTGTGTGTGTGACAGGATTGGGGGAGGCGGTTCGGTTGAAGATCTGGGGTGTGTCGACTGTGTAAACACAGCAAATGCGACATAAAAGAAACGAGAGAGGGGCCCCATTGGCCCATACATACCCTTCGAATCTAAACTCCCTAATCCCTACAAAATCAACGGAATTAAAGGCAGGGCACGGAATAGGTGCTACTAGAAGGTATGATTTGTTAAGGAATAGGCTACATATTCAAGGAATGTTGGGAATAGTGTCTTTCAATGAAATGTTATTACATTTAAATGCCAGGTCAATGTAACAATACAGTAATACATTGAAGCGTTCATGGCCTACTCAAACTGGTTAATATTTTTATTCTGGGGTCTATTTTGATGACATATTCACCTAATCAAATAAGATAGTGTCTTCATATTGTGTGTTTATTAATGCACCATGTACTCCAAAGAGGACCAAATGCAGCAGTATCTTCTTTCAAATATACTTGTGCCATATTGTGTTTCTCCAACACCCATCAAGTATATTGCAGCCTCATCACCTTCCCACTTATCTCAGGAACGATCCAAACATCAGCACAAGGTCCGTGCTATCCTAGGGCCATTACTACTCCATTTAAGTTGTAATGTAAAATGATTAAGGTAAGGGTTAGGGTTAGGTATGGGTTTTGGTTAAGGTAAAGGGTTAAGGTTTGGGTAAGGGTTTAAGGGCAGGCACGTCCCAAGCACCCCAGATAGCATTGATCATCAGCACAATGCTGGGGGCTCTATGTCCCCCCTGCTGCTTCGGCACCACTGACTGAAGGTTTCACTTGCATCTGGAACCTGGGCCATTTTCTGCAACATAACAAATTCCATTAGATTCCACAATCTCAGCCCGACATCTGTGTGGTTTAAAGTGAAGGGACATCATGTCAATTCAAATTATAAAATGGAATCACTTCATCCATAGATATAATTGACCGTATGCGACGTGCTAGGCCTACAAGTAGGCAACATGTTTAGAATGATCCATTAATTCATTCTTTTTAATCTCATCCTAAACTTTAGAAATACTGGATCTGACATTGACTATGAGTGTTGAAGTTTAGAAGCCTTGGAAAGTGTGTAGTGGAGAGTTGATCCTTGTCCTGAAGCTTGGTTTGCCTTCAAACTGGCACCAGCTCAGGATCAAGCGTTTCTATTAATGGGGATTTATTTGGCTCCATGACACCTCAGTCAGACATATTTTCTGGCACAGCCATTTTGTGTCCTCAAATACCCAGTAGCCAGGTTGGCAGTTAAGCAGGTTGGCAGGGAGTAACCTAACGTGGCATTGAGTGACGAAATAAGCTCGAGTGGGCCAGAGTTGAGTGGGTGGGGCTAATGCTGGGACAGATGTGAATGGAAATATAAATTGTGTCTGTTTCTGGAAATCACTTCCAGATCACTTCAAACTTCTACGAGAGTTAGATACATTTTTCACAGAAAGTGGGGAAAAAAACTGGCTTTAAAGAATGGCAAGCATATGTGCCACTGTGAACCATTTAAAATCATGCTGTTTTGTTTTCTTTTGCCCCAAAATTGTGTAATAATCTGAAAAATTCACTGCAATTAGATGTGCTGGTGCCACTTAGGCAGTTTAAATGATTGATTGTGTATGTAGTTGAATGTGATTGCTTTTATTAAATGTTTTTAATTTTTTATTGTGCTCAATTTGATTGTTTTATACACATGTATGTTTTAATATTATGTTTTTATTGTCATGTGTACAGTGCTCTCTTGAAAAAAATATTTTAATTTCAAAGTGACTCCCTGTTTAAATTAAGGTTAAATCAAAATATTTTAAATCCCATCTAGGGTACCATCAATTTAATTTCAAAGTCATTTTAATCTAGGGTCTGACTCTGGGAATTACTACAAAAGCATTATGGTGTTATGCATCTTATGTTTCCATGGGTCCGCGTTTTAATTGTATCTGTCCCTATTCAAATAAATTAGTATGAAAATATATAGCTCTGTATGTTGAGTCTTATCAATAAGTTTATCGATCATACAAATTGGGATGCTACAGTACAATCTCTGTCTTGCATTGAACATTATCAAAACCTCAGGAGAGGGGAATGATATTACATTAATGAACTGTATGAATCAACGATCGGTATACCCATATAAGCACCAATATGTAGACATGCATTGTTCTGCGAAAACATGACCACATGACACATTTACTAAGGTTCGGTATCTCTCTAAGGTAATATCATTATGATATATGGATATATCTGTCTTTTCAGGGAAAACATCCTTAAAGGGATTATCCGGTACTTTTGCATACATTTTAGCCAGTAGTTCAGAAAATAGCGGCTCACAAGCCAAAATTGGTACTTCCTCACATATGTGTCGATATGTGCACCACATCATTGCGCTCGCTATCGTTATGCTGTTTGTGCATCTTGCTAGCTGTCACTCAGATAGCTCATTATATAGAACAAGAATTGCTAGGGGGCTGGCCCACGTGGGGAAAAATGCAAGGAAAATGGCAGTTTCCAGAAAAACAATCGCTTTCAAACTAGGGATTATGTGGCTAATTGGGGTAAAACAGTAATTCTGCTAATACATTATGCATGTATGAACTACACATTGATTATGAATGGACATTTTAAATAACTCCACTATTCAAATAGTATCATACATTTTTGTTGGATATCTGGATATATTTTTTTTAAACGTACGTTTTAACCTGAGGACTGCTGCACACCGGAGAGAGGCTGGCGCTCTATTGCTGCAGTTGTGGAGGGGCCTGTGTGATCAGATGGGATCGATCAGGGGTAGAGGGAGAGAAACTTGACTAGAGCCAAGACTAGCTAACCTGTCGCAGCCACAATGTTATTTATAATCCCATATAACAGTGCCTGTTTTGACTGGAGTAGCCTAGAGAAGCTAGCTAGGCTAATTGAGGCAACATGCTGCGCTTTCTCCCCAACCCCATTTAGATACAACATCAGCCTGCCTGTTGGTTGCTTGTTGTAGCCTACTCCTTCTCATTTCGCTAACTTTTAATTATCTAACTTTATTCCATCTTGCATTGCATTAGTGATCTCTCACTCCACTTGCTAGACATTGAGCCTGTTTGCCGCTTTGTTTGGCCAACATAAACAACAAGCTACACACATGAGAGCTACCAGTCAGCTACCGGCCTTTTTATGGGACGCACGTTATAAACACTACATAGAAAAGTTTGTTGTTTTATTAAATTAATACTTTGTAAGGTCACGGTAAATCCTTGTATGTAAAAATGTCACATTTTCATTTAATTTAGAAAAAAGCCATTAGTGTTCAAATATATTTTTTAATTCTCACTGAATTTAGATACTAACGTCTGTTGGGATATTGAATATTCAAATACCGTGCACATCACTAACATTGACACATCCAGCCCAAAGCAGGAGGTTTAAAAATAACTAAGTAGTCTCCAAAGTTCCAAAACATGTCGTTAAAACGTGACATTGTATCATCACATGTTTTCTATGTTCAAAACAGAATGGTAAACACATATAGACTTTGGAGAAAAGGCATAATCGTCCCTATAAACATCAAAGTCCTTAACACAGCCACAATATAATGCCACCTTTATTGTGTTGCATGTCTTTAGTGAACTTAGGAGTGAAGACACTTCAGTCGCAGATGGAGATAGGAAAGATTTATCTATAGCCTAAGAATATGTTCTTCAAATCCTTACAATGTACTTGAACTTGAGTTTCTAGTGAAACAAAAGATACCTATATTTTCTCATGACCTGCCACCTTCTTTTCCTCACTGTGGTAATATGTGATTTTTGCTGAAATGTAGCTGTTGAATTAATAATGATTATAATTATGATACGATCAGTAGACCTATCCATTTCCATATTAGCAAAATGGACCAGAGGGGTATCCTACATACCTGGTTTGAGGAGTTAGCGAGGTAACTTTGGTCAACTCTGAGTTCAGCTCAGGATAACCAGTACCATGAATGTGGCTCACCCTTTAGCCTGGTAAATTTATGTCAACGAATGCTTAAGAAGTAATCCACTGGGCACAGACGTCAGTTCAACATCTAGTTCCGATTTATATTTTGTTGAGTTGTCAACCAACTTGAATTCAATGTGAAATCGTTGGATTAATGTTAAAAGTTGGGTAAAAAAAAAAGACAAAAAGGATAAGTTGATGACTTTTTGCAAATCCAATCAGTTGCCTACGTTGACTCAACGTTAGTTTTTGCCCCGTGGGAACCTGCTCCGGGACAGGCTAACTCGTTGCTAACTCCATTTGTCCTGAATGAAGAGTCTGAGCCGTGAGTTGAGGGCCAATTCAAACAGATTCCCTCCCTCTAGCAAAGATTGCATTATCATCCCCTTCATTTGAGGAAGATGACCGATTAAATATTTTATTAATATTTTTTGTTGTTGTTGTGTGTAACAAAAACAGTCATTTTTAAATACCTATCACATACATTTAGTAATAACATGATGCACAGTAAAAAAAATTGTAAGACATTATCATAGGAGTGTGGAAAAAGTGCTGTGTATATTGATAAGCCCACCAAAACACATCAAATACGGCCTTAACGATAGGGCGTAATGTGCGGCACATCAACAAGCCTATTTCACGTCATAGTCTGCTGAATTTGCAAGATAACTTGTATTTCATGTTTATTTTGGCAAAAATGAAAATGTGGCACTGACTTGCCAATGGATTGATGTTTCAACATTGCCTCAATGAAGAATTCGGCCTTCGACTAGCCACATGCACGTGCAGTTGCAAACCTGCTAGATTTAGCAGCATGTGGACAAGCAATATCAACCATGGTAGTACGAATGAAGTCTGAGCTGGAATGTGAAGCTAGCTAATTTCAGAAAAGCCCGGGTACATCTAGCTATGTACTACCCCTCAGTATTTGCAGACTGTACGTCGGATTCAGTCTTTTACGATGATAACGTCATACTGTGCGAAGTTACCAAATTAAAATCTTGATATCAACCTGGACAGATTGTACGATTTGCTTGTTCTATCGTCACATTCTGCGATTGAGTTGAGAAGCTACGTCAACTACAGTGTATTTGATCTGCGCATGTGCCCGCAGCTCAGGCCTCTCTTTATACTCATGCACGAGTGAAGTGAGTTCGAAAAAACTGAAAGTATGCAAAGTTTTCACATACACACTTTATATGTCTGAACTCAAAATCAAATAGGCTACCCCAAAATAACATGGTCTCTGTGGTAGAATGTTTATTTTGATTGGCAATGTTGTGCATATATCAAAATCCCATCAGGTAACCAGATTTCAGATGTCAGGGAAATCATTGTTCTTGCAAGGCATGTAGACATTTAAATCAAACTCATATTATTCTGACGACTAAACAATAACCATATTATAACAAAATGGTGACTGTCTTAACAATGGAACACTCGTAGGTGTTTGGTGTCACATGCAATTATGTCAGTCTTATTAAGAATGCAGAACTGGAAGTGTACAAGCTTGACATTTACAACAGAATAGATGAACTAACATGACACTTTCACCCGCGGTTTTCACAACAGAGCTAACCTAAGGGCACGCCTCCAACAAGCCACACCTCCAGATCCTCTAATAGGCTGCTGCCACTACATAGCCCCCTCCTGAGGGGTCAGTTGTCACCGACAACCCCAAAATCCTTCACAAAGTCCTGAAACCTGGACGGGGGAAATCGGTGGCTTGATTTTTTTATTTATTTTTATTTCACCTTTATTTAACCAGGTAGGCTAGTTGAGAACAAGTTCTCATTTGCAACTGCGACCTGGCCAAGATAAAGCATAGCAGTGTGAACAGACAACACAGAGTTACACATGGAGTAAACAATTAACAAGTCAATAACACAGTAGAAAAAAAGGGGAGTCTATATACAATGTGTGCAAAAGGCATGAGGAGGTAGGCGAATAATTACAATTTTGCAGATTAACACTGGAGTGATAAATGATCAGATGATCATGTACAGGTAGAGATATTGGTGTGTAAAAGAGCAGAAAAGTAAATAAATAAAAACAGTATGGGGATGAGGTAGGTGAAAATGGGTGGGCTATTTACCAATAGACTATGTACAGCTGCAGCGATCGGTTAGCTGCTCAGATAGCTGATGTTTGAAGTTGGTGAGGGAGATAAAAGTCTCCAACTTCAGCGATTTTTGCCATTCGTTCCAGTCACAGGCAGCAGAGTACTGGAACGAAAGGCGGCCAAATGAGGTGTTGGCTTTAGGGATGATCAGTGAGATACACCTGCTGGAGCACGTGCTACGGATGGGTGTTGCCATCATGACCAGTGAACTGAGATAAGGCGGAGCTTTACCTAGCATGGACTTGTAGATGACATGGAGCCAGTGGGTCGGGCGACGAATATGTAGCGAGGGCCAGCCGACTAGAGCATACAAGTCGCAGTGGTGGGTGGTATAAGGTGCTTTAGTGACAAAACGCATGGCACTGTGATAAACTGCATCCAGTTTGCTGAGTAGAGTGTTGGAAGCAATTTTGTAGATGACATCGCCAAAGTCGAGGATCGGTAGGATAGTCAGTTTTACTAGAGTAAGCTTGGCGGCGTGAGTGAAGGAGGCTTTGTTGCGGAATAGAAAGCCGACTCTTGATTTGATTTTCGATTGGAGATGTTTGATATGAATCTGGAAGGAGAGTTTGCAGTCTAGCCAGACACCTAGGTACTTATAGATGTCCACATATTCAAGGTCGGAACCATCCAGGGTGGTGATGCTAGTCGGGCATGCGGGTGCAGGCAGCGATCGGTTGAAAAGCATGCATTTGGTTTTACTAGCGTTTAAGAGCAGTTGGAGGCCACGGAAGGAGTGTTGTATGGCATTGAAGCTCGTTTGGAGGTTAGATAGCACAGTGTCCAATGACGGGCTAAAGTATATAGAATGGTGTCGTCTGCGTAGAGGTGGATCAGGGAATCGCCCGCAGCAAGAGCAACATCATTGATATATACAGAGAAAAGAGTCGGCCCGAGAATTGAACCCTGTGGCACCCCCATAGAGACTGCCAGAGGACCGGACAGCATGCCCTCCGATTTGACACACTGAACTCTGTCTGCAAAGTAATTGGTGAACCAGGCAAGGCAGTCATCTGAAAAAAAGGCGAGGCTACTGAGTCTACCGATAAGAATATGGTGATTGACAGAGTCAAAAGCCTTGGCAAGGTCGATGAAGACGGCTGCACAGTACTGTCTTTTATCGATGGCGGTTATGATATCGTTTAGTACCTTGACTGTGGCTGAGGTGCACCCGTGACCGGCTCGGAAACCAGATTGCACAGCGGAGAAGGTACGGTGGAATTCGAGATGGTCAGTGACCTGTTTGTTGACTTGGCTTTCGAAGACCTTAGATAGGCAGGGCAGGATGGATATAGGTCTGTAACAGTTTGGGTCCAGGGTGTCTCCCCCTTTGAAGAGGGGGATGACTGCGGCAGCTTTCCAATCCTTGGGGATCTCAGACGATATGAAAGAGAGGTTGAACAGGCTGGTAATAGGGGTTGCGACAACGGCGGCGGATAGTTTCAGAAATAGAGGGTCCAGATTGTCAAGCCCAGCTGATTTGTACGGGTCCAGGTTTGCAGCTCTTTCAGAACATCTGCTATCTGGATTTGGGTAAAGGAGAACCTGGAGAGGCTTGGGCGAGGAGCTGCGCGGGGGGCGGAGCTGTTGGCCGAGGTTGGAGTAGCCAGGCGGAAGGCATGGCCAGCCGGTGAGAAATGCTTGTTGATGTTTTCGATAATCATGGATTTATCGGTGGTGACCGTGTTACTTAGCTTCAGTGCAGTGGGCAGCTGTGAGGTGGTGCTCTTGTTCTCCATGGACTTCACAGTGTCCCAGAACTTTTTGGAGTTGGAGCTACAGGATGCAAACTTCTGCCTGAAGAAGCTGGCCTTAGCTTTCCTGACTGACTGCGTGTATTGGTTCCTGACTTCCCTGAACAGTTGCATATCGCGGGGACTATTCGATGCTATTGCAGTCCGCCACAGGATGTTTTTGTGCTGGTCGAGGGCAGTCAGGTCTGGAGTGAACCAAGGGCTGTATCTGTTCTTAGTTCTGCATTTTATGAACGGAGCATGCTTATCTAAAATGGTGAGGAAGTTACTTTTAAAGAATGACCAGGCATCCTCAACTGACGGGATGGGGTCAATGTCCTTCCAGGATACCCGGGCCAGGTCGATTAGAAAGGCCTGCTCACAGAAGTGTTTTAGGGAGCGTTTGACAGTAATGAGGCGTGGTCGTTTGACTGCGGCTCCGTAGCAGATACAGGCAATGAGGCAGTGATTGCTGAGATCCTGGTTGAAGACAGCGGAGGTGTATTTGGAGGGCCAGTTGGTCAGGATGACGTCTATGAGGGTGCCCTTGTTTACAGAGTTAGGGTTGTACCTGGTGGGTTCCTTGATGATTTGTGTGAGATTGAGGGCATCTAGCTTAGATTGTAGGACTGCCGGGGTGTTAAGCATATCCCAGTTTAGGTCACCTAACAGAACAAACTCTGAAGCTAAATGGGGGGCGATCAATTCACAAATGGTGTCCAGGGCACAGCTGGGAGCTGAGGGGGGTCGGTAGCAGGCGGCAACAGTGAGACTTATTTCTGGAGAGAGTCATTTTCAAAATTAGTACTTCGAACTGTTTGGGTATGGACCTGGAAAGTATGACATTACTTTGCAGGCTATCTCTGCAGTAGACTGCAACTCCTCCCCGTTTGGCAGTTCTATCTTGACGGAAGATGTTATAGTTGGGTATGGAAATCTCTGAATTTTTGGTGGCCTTCCTGAGCCAGGATTCAGACACGGCAAGGACATCAGGGTTAGCAGAGTGTTCTAAAGCAGTGAGTAAAACAAACTTAGGGAGGAGGCTTCTGATGTTGACATGCATGAAACCAAGGCTTTTTCGATTACAGAAGTCAACAAATGAGGGTGCCTGGGGACATGCAGGGCCTGGGTTTACCTCCACATCACCCGCGGAACAGAGAAGGAGTAGTATGAGGGTGCGGCTAAAGGCTATCAAAACTGGTCGCCTAGAGCGTTGGGGACAGAGAATAAGAGGAGCAGGTTTCTGGGCATGGTAGAATATATTCAGGGCATAATGCGCAGACAGGGGTATGATGGGGTGCGGGTACAGCGGAGGTAAGCCCAGGCACTGGGTGATGATGAGAGAGGTTGTATCTCTGGACATGCTGGTTGTAATGGGTGAGGTCACCGCATGTGTGGGAGGTGGGACAAAGGAGGTATCAGGGGTATGAAGAGTGGAACTAGGGGCTCCATTGTGAACTAAAACAATGATAACTAACCTGAACAACAGTATACAAGGCATATTGACTTTTGAGAGAGACATACAGCGAGGCATACAGTAATCACAGGTGTTGAATTGGGAAAGCTAGCTAAAACAGTAGGTGAGACAACAGCAGCTAATCAGCTAGCACAACAACAGCAGGTAAAATGGCGTTGACTAGGCAACGCGCCGACAGATAAAACAAACAAGCAGAATGGAGTACCGTGATTAATGGACAGTCCAGCGTGCATCAGTTATGTAGCCAAGTGATCAGTGTCCAGGGGGCAGCGGTGGATGGGGCAGGGAAGCTGGACTGGCGAGTGTTATCCAGGTTTAAAAAAACGAACAATGACTAAATAGCTTGTAGCTAGTTAGCTGGTTAGCTTCTGGAGGTTCTTGAGTGTGTTCTAAAAATTAAAAATAATAGCGATTCCGTATCACATTGGGTGAGGCAGGTTTCCGGAAGGTATAAACAAATTAAAAATCGAAAAGAGATAGAAAGTAAATATGGGTCCAGTGAGTGTTTGGGATGCGGCGATTCAGACGGTTTGCAGGCCTGTGCTAACAAGCTAACAGTTAGTAGGCCGGGGCTGAACAAGGTAGCAGTTAGCGGACCGGGGCTAAACAAGCTAGCAGTTAGCAGGCCGAATTTGCAAGCAAGGAGATAGCAAGGGCTAGAGAGTTAGCCCTTGGGGGACGTCGCGATGGGGTGAGTCTGTTTATTCCTCTTCATGCGGTGACATCGATAGACCTGTCGTGGGCCCGGGTATTGTAGCCCAGGAGTATGCTTCGGTGGTAGCACAGGGGCTCTGGCCGGGCTAGCTTCAAGCTAAGTGGGTGGAAACGCTAGCCAGGAGTAATCATCCGGGGTTGCGGTTTAGCTAGATAGCTAGTTGTGAAGATCCAGCTGAAAAATGTTCCGCTTGCGGTGGGAATCCGGGGATAAAAAATAAATAGGTCCGTTATGCTCTGGTTAGAGTCGCGTTGTTCGAACTGGCGAGAGCTTTCCGAGCTAAGGTTAGCTGATGACCGGTTAGCTGAAGACCGCTAGCATAGCTGGTAGTTTGCTGGCTAGCTTCAGTTGAGGGGTTCCGGTTCCGAAGTAAATATAAATACTTTAGGAAAAATAGCTACATTGGGTGAGGCGGGTTGCAGGAGAGTATTTGGAAGCTTAGGTTTAGCAAAATGTTTTTAAAGATATGCAAAGAAAAATATGTAAAAACGAGAAAAAAAAACGATATATACAAGGGACACGACACGACGACTTACTGCTACGCCATCTTGGAACCAGTATTGCTGTGAAGGGGTGCAATCCTGACCTTGAGATGTGAGCCTGCATCAGTGGTGCCCTGGTGGCATTGTCCGATGGTCCAGGGCTGTGAGGAGGAGTAACCACCACATCATCCTTGCTTTCCACTTCACAAGGTATACGAGGCGCCAGCTGATCTTGATGGAGGACCAAAACTCGTCCACGAATCCGAAGCTGGATGCGGTACATCACGTCAGAAAGTCGTTCAATAACCATTCATGGGCCTTCCCAGTGACTCGTTAGTTTCGGCCTCAGACCATGCTTGCACCGGACACTGTACACCCACACTTCTTGGCCAGGCTGGAAAGGCTGACCTTGACAGCGGGTGTAATGTGCCCTCTTCTTTACCCCTGCTTCCATCAAGCGATGCCGTGCAAAGTCGTGGGCTGTGTCCAGGTGTTGCTGAAAGTGGTGGAGGTACTCCAAGCCTGCGGCTCCAGGAACCTCGGGCTCTGGAGGTCTTCCAAAGGACAAGTCCACTGGAGTGCATAGTTCTCTGCCAAATATCAGTGCTGCTGGGGTGCAGACTGTGAACTCCTGCACTGCTGACCGATAGGCCCACAAGCCCAATGGCAGATGTCAGTCCCAGTCCTTCTGGTGGTTAGAGGTGAGAGTGGCCAGCTGTATCATCAAAGTCTGACTAAACAATTCGATGAGCCTATTGCTTTGGGGGATGCAGGGGGTGGTCCTTTTATTGCACGCACCCAGCTTCTCACAGACTTTGTTGAACACCTTAGCATCAACATTTCTCCCCTGATCACTCTGGAGTTCTTCCACCAGCTTGTTGGCATTGGCTGTGGTACCCTGGTGGTCTGCCCCCACCAACCCATGGACAGCTCGTTCCATGGGCACACATGGAACGAGGCACCAGCCGCTGCCACCGAGTTTTGTGTTGGTTCCCTCCATCTTCAAAACAGCACCCCATTGTGAATGGAAAGGTTGTCCCACTGGGAGTAGTAGGCCTTGGCTTTGGGGCACAGGGGTGAGACTCTGTTTCAGGCAGGTTGCTGGCCGGTCTCCAACCAGTACCGAACAGTTTCCAACGTCGGGTCACCTCCTGCTACCTCTTCAAGTCTTTGTCACTCCGGTGCTGAGATCCTGTCTGCCGCCACTGTGGACAGGAGACTCTCCTTTTGTTCCAAGCGTGGGCAGTGCTTGCAGTCTTCCTCTTCTCATGGCCGGCTCCACAACGCATCAGCATTTGTGTGGAGACGACAAGCCAGGGTCAGAAATTCTGGAGTGCATCGACCACAGCCAACAACTCTCGCCAGGTGATACAGTAGTTGCGCTCGGCACGGTTGTGGCTCTGACTGTAAAAGGCCACCACCCGTAATAAGAAACTAGTAGAACCTTCTCTACTTAGAGAGGTCCTTGGGGGTTGGCCAGTGCCCCGACAACATAGTCTTTGAACTTGACCGCCCACTGCAGTAGGTGACACTTCTTGAGGTGGAGCTTGAGTCCTGCCTGCCAAATAGCAAGTAGAACCTTCACCAGAGATCGATGGAAGTCTACTGCATGAACAAGGAGGTTGTCCAGGTAGACCACACACTTGTTGCGGGGGATTGTAGCCAGCAGTTGCTCCATAAGACGTTCTAAGGTTGGCAGATGGCATCATGGTGAACTGCCAAAGTCCTTGTCCAATCGAAAAGGTGGTGTTCGGCCTGGCTTCAGGGGCAAGCTCCAATTGCCAATAACTACTGCGGAGGTCGAGGGAACTGAATCACCTTGCCCCACATAGGTCAGCTGTCTGTAGTCCGCCAAGAAGCGCCATGAGCTGTCCTTCTTCTTGACAATGACTACGAAGGGCTGTTGGATGGCTCGATTAACCCTGTCTTCGCCACCTTAACCCTGTCTTCGCCACTCTGTCAATTAGATTAGAATTGTGAAGTAAGTACAATGTTGTTGATCCATCCTCAGTTTTCTCCTATCACAGCCATTCATCTTGGTAACTGTTTTAAAGTCACCATTGGCCTCATTGTGAAATCCCTGAGCAATTTCCTTTCTCTCCGGCAACCAAGTTAGGAAGGACGCCTGTATCTTTGTATTGATACACCATCCAAAGTGCAATTCATAACTTCACAAATGGGTATTCAATGTTTGCTTTTCATATTTTTCCTTTCTACGAATAAGTGACCTTCCTGCATTGGAAAACCTCCCTAATCTTTGTGATTGAATCTTTTTTTTTATTTCAAATCAAATCAAATCAAATGTTATTTGTCACATACACATGGTTAGCAGATGTTAATGCGAGTGTAGCGAAATGCTTGTGCTTCTAGTTCCGACAATGCAGTGATAACCAACAAGTAATCTAACTAACGATTCCAAAACTACTGTCTTATACACAGTGTAAGGGGATAAAGAATATGTACATAAGGATATATGAATGAGTGATGGTACAGAGCAGCATACAGTAGATGGTATCGAGTACAGTATATACATATGAGATGAGTATGTAGACAAAGTAAACAAAGTGGCATAGTTAAAGTGGCTAGTGATACATGTATTACATAAGGATGCAGTCGATGATGTAGAGTACAGTATATACGTATGCATATGAGATGAATAATGTAGGGTAAGTAACATTATATAAGGTAGCATTGTTTAAAGTGGCTAGTGATATATTTACATAATTTCCCATCAATTCCCATTATTAAAGTGGCTGGAGTTGGGTCAGTGTCAATGACAGTGTGTTGGCAGCAGCCACTCAATGTTAGTGGTGGCTGTTTAACAGTCTGATGGCCTTGAGATAGAAGCTGTTTTTCAGTCTCTCGGTCCCAGCTTTGATGCACCTGTACTGACCTCGCCTTCTGGATGATAGCGGGGTGAACAGGCAGTGGTTCGGGTGGTTGATGTCCTTGATGATCTTTATGGCCTTCCTGTAACATCGGGTGGTGTAGGTGTCCTGGAGGGCAGGTAGTTTGCCCCCGGTGATGCGTTGTGCAGACCTCACTACCCTCTGGAGAGCCTTACGGTTGAGGGCGGAGCAGTTGCCGTACCAGGCGGTGATACAGCCCACCAGGATGCTCTCGATTGTGCATCTGTAGAAGTTTGTGAGTGCTTTTGGTGACAAGCCGAATTTCTTCAGCCTCCTGAGGTTGAAGAGGCGCTGCTGCGCCTTCTTCACGACGCTGTCAGTGTGAGTGGAACAATTCAGTTTGTCTGTGATGTGTATGCCGAGGAACTTAAAACTTGCTACCCTCTCCACTACTGTTCCATCGATGTGGATAGGGGGTGTTCCCTCTGCTGTTTCCTGAAGTCCACAATCATCTCCTTAGTTTTGTTGACGTTGAGTGTGAGGTTATTTTCCTGACACCACACTCCGAGGGCCCTCACCTCCTCCCTGTAGGCCGTCTCGTCGTTGTTGGTAATCAAGCCTACCACTGTTGTGTCGTCCGCAAACTTGATGATTGAGTTGGAGCGTGCGTGGCCACGCAGTCGTGGGTGAACAGGGAGTACAGGAGAGGGCTCAGAACGCACCCTTGTGGGGCCCCCGTGTTGAGGATCAGCGGGGAGGAGATGTTGTTGCCTACCCTCACCACCTGGGGGCGGCCCGTCAGGAACTCCAGTACCCAGTTGCACAGGGCGGGGTCGAGACCCAGGGTCTCGAGCTTGATGACGAGCTTGGAGGGTACTATGGTGTTGAATGCCGAGCTGTAGTCGATGAACAGCATTCTCACATAGGTATTCCTCTTGTCCAGATGGGTTAGGGCAGTGTGCAGTGTGGTTGAGATTGCATCGTCTGTGGACCTATTTGGGCGGTAAGCAAATTGGAGTGGGTCTAGGGTGTCAGGTAGGGTGGAGGTGATATGGTCCTTGACTAGTCTCTCAAAGCACTTCATGATGACGGAAGTGAGTGCTACGGGGCGGTAGTCGTTTAGCTCACTTTCTTGGGAACAGGAACAATGGTGGACCTCTTGAAGCATGTGGGAACAGCAGACTGGTATAGGGATTGATTGAATATGTCCGTAAACACACCGGCCAGCTGGTCTGCGCATGCTCTGAGGGCGCGGCTGGGGATGCCGTCTGGGCCTGCAGCCTTGCGAGGGTTAACACGTTTAAATGACTTACTCACCTCAGCTGCAGTGGAGGAGAGACCGCATGTTTTCGTTGCAGGCCGTGTCAGTGGCACTGTATTGTCCTCAAAGCGGGCAAAAAAGTTATTTAGTCTGCCTGGGAGCAAGACATCCTGGTCCGTGACTGGGCTGGGTTTCTTCTTGTAGTCCGTGATTGACTGTAGACCCTGCCACATGCCTCTTGTGCCTGAGCCATTGAATTGAGATTCCACTTTGTCTCTGTACTGACGCTTAGCTTATTTAATAGCCTTGCGGAGGGATTAGCTGCACTGTTTGTATTCGGTCATGTTGCCAGACACCTTGCCCTGATTAAAAGCAGTGGTTCGCGCTTTCAGTTTCACGCGAATGCTGCCATCAATCCACAGTTTCTGGTTAGGGAATGTTTTTATCGTTGCTATGGGAACGACATATTCGACGCACGTTCTAATGAACTCGCACACCGAATCAGCGTATTCGTCAATATTTTTATCTGACGCAATACGAAACATGTCCCAGTCCACGTGATGGAAGCAGTCTTGGAGTGTGGAGTCAGCTTGGTCTGACCAGCGTTGGACAGACCTCAGCGTGGGAGCCTCTTGTTTGAGTTTCTGCCTGTAGGCAGGGATCAGCAAAATGGAGTCGTGGTCAGCTTTTCCGAAAGGGGGGCGGGGCAGGGCCTTATATGCGTCGCGGAAGTTAGAGTAACAATGATCCAAGGTTTTACCACCCCTGGTTGCGCAATCGATATGCTGATAAAATTTAGGGAGTCTTGTTTTCAGATTAGCTTTGTTAAAATCCCCAGCTACAATGAATGCAGCCTCCGGATAAATGGTTTCCAGTTTGCAAAGAGTTAAATAAAGTTCGTTCAGAGCCATCGATGTGTCTGCTTGGGGGGGGGATATATACGGCTGTGATTATAATCGAAGACAATTCACTTGGAAGATAATGCGGTCTACATTTGATTGTGAGGAATTCTAAATCAGGTGAACAGAAGGATTTGAGTTCCTGTATGTTTCCTTCATCACACCATGTCTCATTAGTCATGAGGCATACGCCCCCGCCACTCTTCTTACCAGAAAGATGTTTGTTTCATCGGCGCGATGCGTGGAGAAACCCGTTGGCTGCACCGCATCGGATAGCGTCTTCCCAGTGAGCCATGTTTCCGTGAAGCAGAGAACGTTGCAGTCTCTGATGTCCCTCTGGAATGCCACCCTTGCTCGGATTTCGTCAACCTAGTTGTCAAGAGACTGGACATTGGCAAGAAGAATGCTGGGGAGTGGTGCGCGATGTGCCATTGTTCGGAGTCTGACCAGAAGACCGCCTCGTTTCCCTCTTTTTCGGAGTCGTTTTCTTGGGTCGCTGCATGCGATCCATTCCGTTGTCCTGTTTGTAAGGCAGAACACAGGATCCTCGTCGCGGAAAACATATTCGTGGTCGTACTGATGGTGAGTTGACGCTGATCTTATATTCAGTAGTTCTTCTCGACTGTATGTAATGAAACCTAAGATGACCTGGGGTACTAATGTAAGAAATAACACGTAAAAAAAACAAAAAACTGCATAGTTTCCTAGGAACGCGAAGCGAGGTGGCCATCTCTGTCGGCTTGGTCGACTGAGGGACCTTAAAGATAATTGTATGTGTGGGGTTCAGAGATGAGGTAGTCATTCAAAAATCATATTAGACACTATTATTGTACACAGAGTGAGTCCATACAACTTATTATGTGACTAGTTAAACACATTTTTACTCCTGAACTTATTTAGGCTTGAGATAATAAAGGGGTTGATTACTTATTGACTAATTTCAGCTTTTCATTTTTTAATGCTGGACTCAGGACTCTGACTGGGCCAATCCAGAAGGCGTATTGTTTTCTGTTGAAGACATTCTATTGTTGATTTACTTCAGTGTTTTGGGTCATTGTCCTGTTGCATCACCCAACTTCTGTTGAGCTTCAATTTGCAGACAGATAGCCTTACATTCTCCTGCAAAATGTCTTGATATACTTGGGAATTCATTTTTACATCAATTATTTCAAGCTGTTCAGGCCCTGAGGCAGCAAAGCAGCCCCAAACCATGATGCTCCATCCACCATACTTTACAGTTGGGATGAAGTTTTGATGTTGGTGTGCCTTTTTTTCTCCACACATAGTGTTGTGTGTTCCTTCCAAACAACTCAACTGTAGTTCCATTATTTTACCAGTAGCACTGTGGAACATCCAGGTGCACTTTTGCAAACTTCATACATGTAGCAATGTTTTTTTGGACAGCAGTGGCATTGGGATATTTTTTTATACCTGAGGAAAGAGTGCCTCCTTCTGGCCCTCCAACACCACTTCCAGCAGCATCTGGTCTCCCATCTAGGGACCGACCAGGATCAACCCTGCTTAGCCTCAGAAGCAAGCTAGCAGTGGTATGAAGGGTGGTATGCTGCTTGCTTAATCAGCAAACATTTAACCAATTTCCTGCATCTTCCCACAAAATATGTGCAGGTTGTCAAGGTGCGTGGCCACATGGATCAGTGCTCCTGAAACCTTCTGGATCCGACAGTGTGCGCTGGAAGAATATTCAGGGGTCAGTTCTACTTTGGGGTTGGGTTAAGAATAATCTTAGCACCCTAGGTTAAGAACCAGCAAGAAGAGAGGGAGACCAGACGCTTACCTTTTCACTGTGGCCTTTTAACTGAAGACCAATACTAAATCACATGAGGTGAAATCAGTTCATCAGTAAATTTATCTCAAATAATGTCTTGTTGTCAGAGCTGTTGGTTCTTACCTGTAGTAATGAGATATATTGTGGTTTCAGCTCCTCCTCTATTATGTAATAATGAGATATATTGTGGTTGCAGCTCCTCCTCTATGATGTAATGAGATATATTGTGGTTTCAGCTCTTCCTCTATGATGTTATAATGAGATATATTGTGGTTTCAGCTCCCCCTCTATGATGTAATAATGAGATATGTGGTTTCAGCTCTTCCTCTGATGTTATAATGAGATATGTGGTTTCAGCTCCCCCTCTATGATGTAATGAGATATAGTGTGGTTTCAGCTCCTCCTCTATGATGTAATAATGTGGTATATTGTGGTTTCAGCTCCTCTATGATGTAATAATGAGATATATTCTGGTTTCAGCTCCTCTATGATGTAATAATGAGATATATTCTGGTTTCAGCTCCTCCTCTATGATGTAATAATGAGATATATTCTGGTTTCAGCTCCTCCTCTATGATGTAATAATGAGATATATTCTCGTTTCAGCTCCTCTATGAAGTAATAATGAGATATATTCTGGTTTCAGCTCCTCCTCTATGATGTAATAATGAGATACAGTGCCTTGCGAAAGTATTCGGCCCCCTTGAACTTTGCGACCTTTTGCCACATTTCAGGCTTCAAACATAAAGATATAAAACTGTATTTTTTGTGAAGAATCAACAACAAGTGTGACACAATCATGAAGTGGAACGACATTCATTGGATATTTCAAACTTTTTTAACAAATCAAAAACTGAAAAATTGGGCGTACAAAATTATTCTGATGCAAGCTGAATGCTACAGTGTGAGGGACTTTACCCAGGACAGCTGGCATGAATTCACTGTCATAAAAAGTAAGTCACATATAAAGTATTTTGATGACCTATCACCAGTCACACAAACAAACATGAACACACACTATGTTTGGAAATAGAAAATCCTCCAGTGGAAAGTCCTTGAATTCAATGCAGTTAGGTTCAGCCAAATATTCTTTATTTCCTGAATATCCCTCGCTGGTTGAGCGTTATTGGTGACCATTGCCTGACCCTGGGCTGTGACTCTAACCCCCTCTACAGGCCATAACTACATACAATTGACATTTTATGGGCATTTCTGAAGAAACTTTCTGTGCTTGTTCCAGCTGTCAAAAAGTATTCTATACTAGTGTGAGCAGATGAAATAATGGGATTACCAGTGGGTTAGGATAGTAGTTTGGTGTAACATTATGGGAAGACATGATCAGCTTTTACTGTGCTACATGTAAGCTGTTCCACACTTACAGATAGAAACAAAAAACAATAGCATGTATTTGCTTTAATCATAGAATAAGGAATGACAGTTACAGTATGGCTTTGTATTTATATGTAATTGATCAGCAGTCATGTACATAACTGTATTCTTAAGACAATAAGAGCTAATGATTAACAAATCAAACATATCTACGAAAAATAAATAACAGGTTTATACTCCACTAAGCTTAGACTAAATCAAATCAAATGTTATTGGTGGCATACACATATTTTGCAGATGTTATCGCAGATGTGGCGAAATGCTTATGTTTCTAGCTCCAACAGTGCAGTAATACCTTACAATAAACACAAATCCCGCCCCCCAAAAATTTTTGCAATATCAGAGTCCGGAATACATATATATATAAAAATAATGGTATGTATAGTCAGTATATGAATAGAAAAGGTGTGTACAGCAGTAGTTATATAGGATGAGCCTTAACTAGAATACAGTATATACATATGAAGTGGGTAAAACAGTAGGTAAGCATAATTAAAGTGACTATGTCTTTAAGGTATAGGGCAGAGTACTAGGTGTTTTTGAATGTTACGTTTGATCAAGTCACTATAATATCTTAACTTGTTTTCAAGCAGTAGCTCGGTGGTTGATTCAACATTGTATAGTAAGAAACTATCAGCTCTAACTATTTTTCCATTGTCATGGCACAATCTTTAGAGAAGTTACAAAAGCAAGGAAAGACTGTCTCATTAAAAGTTTGTGTGATTGTGTGTAGTTGTGTTTTATTCATAGGATCAGAGAATGACAGCTCTCCTCTGTCCCAGTCCAGTTTCACTCTGATCCTCCGGGGTGTCTGTCTCACTGTGAGGGGAATGGTTGGCTTTGGTGGGGATTCTGCTGACTATTCACCTTCAGAATTATAATCCACTGCGTATACGCTGTACAGATTCTGTGATCACACCCAGAGCCCATGCGTTTTCCCCAACCTCAACATCCCAGAAGTGTGTCCCTGAGTTAAAGCCCTCAAAATCCAGGACAAATGCATGATCAAACCTCTCTGTGATGTCAGGAAGCTTTTGAGCCACACCGAATCTCACGCTGGTCAAATCCTCAGACAGGATAAGACTTGGGTGAGCAGTCTTGGGGTTCAGAGTCACAGAAGCTAGACAGGAAGTAGACTGTCAAGACCTGGGTTCAAATACATGATTTATGTATTGGGAGTTTTTTCAAAAACATAGCTCAAAACAACTACCCTATTTGAAGTATTGGAATGTCTACTTGTAAAACTCTACCAACAGGTTTTTGAAAGTGTTGTCAAAGACTTTCCTGTTTCCAAATACATTCCAATATTCTTAAATCACTATATCTAGATCAATGGATGCTGCTGAGAGAAGGATGGCTCACAATAATGACTAGAACGAAGCGAATGGAATGGCATCAAACAAAAGGAAGCCATGTGTTTGATGTCTTTGATAAAATCCCACTCATTCCGTTCCAACCATTACCACGAGCCTGTCCTCCCCAATTAAAGTGCCACCTGTGATCTAAATACTTTTTTAAACATGGATTTTTCAGTAATTGAAGCACTGCATTATATGTAATTGATTCAGGCCTAGACTCTAGAGGGCGCTTTCACGCAACACCTTTTTCGTCTTAGTCCAGGACCAAGCAGCGTCTCACAATTGCATACTTTAAAAAAAGGGGCATTATGTATTCACTTAAGTTAGTAAATAAATGTGTTCATTGTAACATAATCATACTCACTATATTGAAAAACCTCTAACAATTTCCTGTATCTTCACACATGATCTATGCAGGTTGCCAAGATGCTTGGCCACATGGATCAGTGGTTCTGAAACCTTCTCTGGATTCGGCAGTGTGCACCATCAGTTGTACTGTGGGGTTGGCATAACTTTGTTAAGAACCACAGAGAAGAGAGACAAGAGGCAGATCACTTACCTTTTCACTGTGGCCTTATAGTTCTGCAGAAGAACAAAATACCAAATGAATAATACATGTAAACAGTGCAATACATGATATCAAATTAGTTCATCAATAAATGTATCTCAAATAATATCAACAAGTTATTGGTTCTTACATGCAGGAATGAGACATCTTCTGCTTTCAGCTCCTTCTCTACGGCTCTTTGTCTGAAAGTGATGATATCCCTCCGCTCATCTCCTCAATCATCTCACTGTTCTTCTCTTCCTTCTTCAGAGTAGCTAGTCTGGCTGCCTTTGTCCTCTCAAAGTAACTGGTGAAGCTTCTCAAACTCCTTCTCAATCTGCCTCTGTGTCCTGGGCCTGTAGCTGGAGGCCGTGAGAGAAATATGTCAAATGTACTTGAATATAACTACCATTCTTACATTCAGTACACAAACTCACTTCTGAGCAGTTGTATTGAACAGCATTATTCAGCAAACTCACCTTAATTTATGTTTCATCACAGGTTAGTCACAGCAGCTTAGAATGATGGTACAGGGCTTCAATGGAGTTGTGAGTTCCGCCTGGAATGAAAAATGGACACTACTTTGAAGAAAGTCTATTTGGGTTTTTATTACTTTATATAAATATGCTGGTATAAAATGTCCAAACCTCAGCAGATTGAGGTTGTAGTCATAAATGTATTGAACTACAGGTAATTCAACTAGTAAATTGAATTACGTTTTGCAGTAGCTTCGTGGTAGATTAACTAAATTCAAATCTTGGCAGTGTTTTCAGTAGTTCATTACTTAGTGGTGTATCTAACTACTAAAGAACGACACTACTTTTTTTTGCTAAAATGTAATAGAAGTAGGCAAGAATTTCCTTTCTTTTTCGACATCAGACCCGTCTTATTCTCTCACTTGAAACACTGTGTGTGAAACACTGTATACATCTGTCATCCTCATTGAAAGCAAGTCTAAGTAGCAGTAGCTCTGTTCTATGTGTGCTATTTCTATCCGTCTCGTTCTGGCTGAAATTACATTTTTGCATCTACCTATCAATTCTGAGATTTGTTGGTATTTTGGCCCATTAATATTAGTATGTTCAAAAAGTAAACATTAAAATGTCAAATTTTGTTTATTTATCCTTTCATATATTCTCCAGACTTGCCCAATTTATTTTAAATCAGATTTTTTTTTAAACAATTTGACATATGTATTTAGTATTTTACAGATTGAAAGCTGAAAACAGTATTCATCCACAATCTGTTCTGGACAAGTCCGGTCCTAAAAGAAGGATTGAAAATTGAAAAACACATTCGACACCAGAAAAGCTCAAAACGCAAACTTGAGTCTGTCGTCAAACATCTGGGTCCAAAGTAAAACAGAACGGTCAGTTCTCCTGTGTACAGAGCCCTTTTAATATTTTGCGCGAAACCACCAGACCGTTCTTTTAATAGCCAGGGATTTGCTCAAATGCAAATACTGTACGTGCATATTTAATCTGATATCACCACATGTGCATATTTAATCTGATATCACCACATGTGCATATTTTAATACAATATGCTCTTTAATTAATTTGTACTTTTATTTCTGTTCTGCCTTATTATTATTCGACCATGCTGGTCATTTATGAACATTTGAACATCTTGGTCATGTTCTGTTATAATCTCTACCCGGCACAGCCAGAAGAGGACTGGCCACCCCACATAGCCCGGTTCCTCTCTAGGTTTCTTCCTAGGTTTTGGCCTTTCTAGGGAGTTTTTCCTAGCCACCGTGCTTTTACACCTGCATTGTTTGCTGTTTGGGGTTTTAGGCTGGGTTTCTGTACAGCACTTTGAGATATCAGCTGATGTACGAAGGGCTATATAAATAAATTTGATTTGATTTGATTTGATTTCTTATTCTTATCCGTATTTTTTAAAACTGCATTGTTGGTTTGGGGCTGTAAGTAATCATTTCACTGTAAGGCTGTTGTATTTGGTGCATGTGACTAATAACATTTTATTTTGATTTGACAATATTTCAGAGAAATTTTAATTAAAAAACTATCAAATTTGTGTCTACATTCAACTGGTAAAACCTGATTGCGATATGATTATGGGGGACAAATACCCTCAGGTGCGTGCGGTGGCTAGCCGTAAGTTTCGTTTTTGCGTCTTTTACTTTCGGTTTTGTACACCAGCTTCAGACACTGAAAATACTTATATTTTTGGTTATACCATGGCATTGTTGAATACTTGTTTCTGATTGGCAGTATAGAGCGTGCATATTTAAACGGTATAATTCATTAACAATAGTTCCTTCTTACATGTTATATGTTTGAGCTGCTTTTGAAAGCAAACGTCAAATTGCTTTCATAACAGCAAGCTGGGACTGATGGTTTGGTTAACTAAACTAGCGAGTCTGTTTCTTTGTTTGTCTGTTTGTTTATCAAGGCAATGTAAATTACTGGTATGAAAGGGATATCTCTCTGTAAACTTTCTAAATAATGCTACTTCAAATAATGCTGGACGTTGAATGTGTTAAATTACAGCCATGGTTCTCTGGGATAATGCAACTCGTTCTCTGGGAAATAATGCAACTCCGTTCTCTGGGAAATAATGCAACTCCGTTCTCTGGGAAATAATGCAACTCCGTTCTCTGGGAAATAATGCAACTCCGTTCTCTGGGAAATAATGCAACTCCGTTCTCTGGGAAATAATGCAACTCCGTTCTCTGGGAAATAATGCAACTCCGTTCTCTGGGAAATAATGCAACTCCGTTCTCTGGGAAATAATGCAACTCCGTTCTCTGGGAAATAATGCAACTCTGTTCTCTGGGAAATAATGCAACTCTGTTCTCTGGGAAATAATGCAACTCTGTTCTCTGGAAATAATGCAACTCTGTTCTCTGGGAAATAATGCAACTCTGTTCTCTGGGAAATAATGCAACTCTGTTCTCTGGGAAATAATGCAACTCTGTTCTCTGGGAAATAATGCAACTCTGTTCTCTGGGAAATAATGCAACTCCGTTCTCTGGGAAATAATGCAACTCGGTTCTCTGGGAAATAATGCAACTCTGGGAAATAATGCAACTCTGTTCTCTGGGAAATAATGCAACTCTGTTCTCTGGGAAATAATGCAACTCCTCTGTAATGCAACTCTTTCTCTGGGAAATAATGCAACTCCGTTCTCTGGGAAATAATGCAACTCCGTTCTCTGGGAAATAATGCAACTCCGTTCTCTGGGAAATAATGCAACTCCGTTCTCTGGGAAATAATGCAACTCCGTGGAAGGTTAGTTACACTCCGCTAGCGCGTCGTGTTCATTATTTTCACGTTGTTCATTATTTTGCATAGAACGCGTAACCTCTTGTTCATTAACCCTTAATGTTAATTATTGAAAATATATTTCACAGCGGCTTAGAATGATGGTACAATGATTTTCTACACTTGCTTGTTTTGTCACAAACTGATATTAGGCTAACTAATATCTGACTCCAGTGATCTGTTCTTGCAATTTAGTCTATGACATTTACATATTTCACGAAGTAGTGAAATACTTTTTCAAACATTACTTTATTTAGCATTCAATGTAGCTTAACTTTTTCCAGTGTTAGGTAATTGTTAGCTTTGGTAAACTACAGTATATTTTCAGAGTAGCTTCCCCTACTTTATAATTCTGTGCATCTTCATTGATGGGACAGAACTTGTGGTTTGCATGTTGATGTTTTTTAAAAGTATGGCACACCAAACACACTGGCTGTTTATCATACCAACAGAAAGGTTAGAGTTTCTCGCCATGCCGACCACCTCAGACCCTCTCATCTGAGAAGCCCACACACAACTTCTTTAAAACCAGGTTAAGAAGGTTCTACCTTTGAGGATCTTCTACTGCAAACGGGACATTCCCGAGATGCCTTTTTGTCTCCATAATTCCTTCAGACCGTCTATACAGAAGATGTGGCTACTCTACAAGAGTATGGGATCCCTGAAGATGACACAGGATAAATCATCTTATTGGAAGCGATTTTCTTTAAGAAATCCCACCCTTTGGCGATATTCTGTAATGGCCTCTGAAGGAAGCAGTATACTTCAGTTTTGTTTAGTCAGACGTGCTTTCAAATCTCAGTATTGATGCAGTTTCCGTTCAGAGTTGCTATCTTGTAGTTGTAGAACGTCGGTTACATTGTATCGTATGTACAACTTTTAGCCGATACAAATATAGATATCCCCCAAACTCTTCCCGAATGACACTTCAAACAAAAACCACTCACCCTCATTTTTTGTTTCCTGCAGGGGGCGAAACTGCTTCTTCTTCTTTGACATTATGGCCCTTACACATTTTGTTTGTGCATGCCGCCACCTACTGTGCGGGAGATCACATTTACATTTGAGTCATTTAGCAGACGCTCTTATCCAGAGCAACTTAACAGTAGTGAGTTCATATATTTTCATATTTATTCATACTGGTCCACCGTGGGAATCAAACCCACAACCCTGGCGTTGCAAGTGCCATAATCTACCAACACAGGACCATGTTACATTTTGTAATAATAATAATAATATATGCCATTTAGCAGACGCTTTTATCCAAAGCGACTTACAGTCATGTGTGCATACATTCTACGTATGGGTGGTCCCGGGAATCGAACCCACTACCCTGGCGTTACAAGCGCCATGCTCTACCAACTGTGCCACAAAAATACAGTGGTGTAAAGTAAAAATAGTTGAAAGTACTACTTGAGTGTTTTTTTGGGGCATTTGCACTTTACATTACTATTTATGTTTTTGACAACTTTTTTTTACTCCACTACATTCCTAAAGAAAATTATGTACTTTCTACTCCGTACATTTCCCCTAACACCCTCTATTCCATAACAATAAAAACATTCCATTAATTTAACCCTAACTGATAATACAAGTGGCTGACTGCCTGGGAGGGGCTGGACTCTTTCTCCAACACTTCTTACCTCTTCTGCAGTAAAACCTCATACACCCAAGTACTTCTCTGCAGCTGCCATCACAACATATACAGTGGGGCAAAAAAGTATTTAGTCAGCCACCAATTGTGCAAGTTCTCCCACTTAAAAAGATGAGAGAGGCCTGTAATTTTCATCATAGGTACACTTCAACTATGACAGACAAAATGAAAAAAAAAATCCAGAAAATCACATTGTAGGATTTTTAATGAATTTATTTGCAAATTATGGTGGAAAATAAGTATTTGGTCACCTACAAACAAGCAAGATTTCTGGCTCTCACAGACCTGTAACTTCTTTAAGAGGCTCCTCTGTCCTCCACTCGTTACCTGTATTAATGGCACCTGTTTGTAACTTGTTATCAGTATAAAAGTCACCTGTCCACAACCTCAAACAGTCTGGTGTCAAAGGACACCAGAAAGAAAAATTGTAGACCTGCACCAGGCTGGGAAGACTGAATATGCAATAGGTAAGCAGCTTGGTTTGAAGAAATCAACTGGGAGCAATTATTAGGAAATGGAAGACATACAAGACCACTGATAATCTCCCTCGATCTGGGGCTCCATGCAAGATCTCACCCCGTGGGGTCAAAATGATCACAGGAACGGTGAGCAAAAATCCCAGAACCACACAGGGGGACTAAGTGAATGACCTGCAGAGAAAATTACAGGCCTCTCTCATATTTTTAAGTGGGAGAACTTGCACCATTGGTGGCCGACTAAATACTTTTTTGCCCCACTGTATTTTCTGTGATTTACGTTCCATTTCTGCTCTACAGTTGATAAGCATGGCAATGAATACTAAGAAGCCAACCTTACTGAAGCACAAATTCACAATGTACCCATCCCTTGACCCATCATGCTGTACTCTGTTCACTGCCTCAGCATATGACACCTTGTATTCTACTCTGACATTGGCAACCTCAACTGGTCTCTCTCACACTGGACACTTCTGATCCCCAGCAACATGGGCACCCCATGACTCCGTTTTCTCCCACCAATACTACACATTCATTTGGCCCATGACCTCCCGTACAATTCTCACATCTCGGGAATCTCTGTCCTACACACTATTGCAACATGACCATAAGCTTGGCATCTGAAACACCTTAGTGGGTTCGGCACAAAAGCTCTCACGGGATAACTGACATATCCTAACATGACTTTGTCAGGTAAAGACTCTGCTTCAAAACTCAAAAGGACAGACAGTGTCTTCTGAGTTTCCTCATGCTTGCCACCGGGTCTGTGTAGCACAAACGGTGGGAGTTACAGACACAGGGAATCTTCCATTTCAGTTGCTCCACCTCAACACTTAACCGCCACCCCAGTAATCACTCCTTTCAAAGGTACCCTTCACCAGAGAGCAAAGCAAGTCACAGGTCTTCTTCCTCAACACACATCTTCCCTCTGCACTCTGCTCTTCTCCCACTTCCAAGCTGTCCATTACCACAACTTTCCTTTTACCAGACTCTTGCAGTGCCTTGATCCACTATATTGTTTGGACAACACGCACTAATGTCCTTTCTCCAATACCCAACTTCTGTTCCTTAGCCCAATTTACTAGTCCAGGCAAACTCTGGCCTCTCCATGCTCACAAGCAGTGGTGTAAAGTACTTACAGTAAGTAAAAATACTTTAAAGTACTACTTAAGTAGTTTTTTGAGGTATCTGTACTTTACTATTTATATTTTTGGCAACTTTTACTTTTACTTCACCACATTCCTAAAGAAAATAATGTACTTTTTACCCCATACATTTTCCCTGACACCGAAAAGTACTCAGTACATTTTGACAGGAAAATTGTCCAATTCATACACTTATCAAGAGAACATCCCTGGTCATCCCTTCTGCCTCTGATCTGGCAGACTCACTTAAACACAAATGCTTTTTGTTTGTAAATTGTGTTGGAGTAAGCCCCTGACTATCTGAAATAAATACAAAAAAAAGCTAAACACTTCTTATACACAATTATTTTTACTTTTACATTTGATACTTAAGTATATTTCAAACCAAATACTTTATAACTTTTATTCAAGCAGTATTTCACTGAGTAACTTTCACTTTTACTTGAGTTATTTTCTATTAAGGTATGACAATTGAGTACTTTTTCCACCACTGCTCGCAAGACAAATAACCAGATGGGTTTTCCTAGTCGATCACCAAACATTACTGTACAAAAAACACCTCACAAGTCATAAAACAAATGATCAGTGTGATCATATACCTAACATTTTTAAATACAATTTCAAAATGGTCAGAGAATAACAACATTGGTAGGGCAATTCAAGTGTAGCCAATGTGCAGTGATAATGTATTGGGCCAATTTGTCACGTTCTGACCTTTATTTCCTTTGTTTTGTATTTATTTAGTATGGTCAGGGCGTGAGTTGGGTGGGCAGTCTATGTTTGATTTTCTATGATTTGGGGATTTCTATGTTTCGGCCTAGTATGGTTCTCAATCAGAGGCAGGTGTCATTAGTTGTCTCTGACTGAGAATCATACTTAGTAGCCTGGTTTGCACTGTTTGTTTGTGGGTGATTGTCTATGTTAGTGGCTTGTGTCAGCACAGGTCTCATTAGTAGCGTCATGGTCATCATTGGTTTATTGTTTTTGTTTCTCTTTTGTATAGTGTTGCAGTGTTCAGTGTTCTCTTTATTAAAATTCACTATGAACACATACCATGCCGCATTTTGGTCCTCTGATCCTTCTCGCCTCTCCTCTTCAGATGAAGAGGAAGACTGTGACACAATTGCTAAAGAACTGTTTTTAATTGGATGCATTTTGACTCAGGAAGTGATGTTGACTCACAAAAAGGTTGTTGACCATTGCCTTAAATAGTCTCATCTGTTGTTAAAGAACTGGATTTTAATGAACTGATTTTAGCTCTGAAAGACTCCAATAAGTGTCCGATTATTTCAGGGCTGTGCCTTCGCTGGGCCACAACAGCAAAAAATTCAGCAGGTTACTGGCATTATACATCTGGCAAAAAGAATACCGTAGCTATGTTGGCATAACTTTTATACATAACTTTGACACCTTTTGGAAACAGAAGATGCTCTAGACAGGAATGACTGAGTCCATCCAAATGACCTTGATGCCTGGACCCTGTCTGCGCATTTCAAGGCCGCGTTCAGACAATTATTCATCAGTGACCCAAGCCCTGCTCTGATAATTGTGTTGCTGAGCTGTTGTAGTGCTGCTGCAAATGTACATTTTCCCAGGAGTGTTGTCAGTCATAATGTAAGCAACCTAATTTATGTTCCTCTTAATGCCTCTGTCAATTCGACAGCTACTGTCAGCAGTAATCATGGGCCTATGAACCTGAGGTATACTGTTAGCACGAAGACTGTTAGGAAGCCCACTGTGAGCAGGTCACCCTGCACTATCAGCTCAAATATCAATATCACTGTAATGTCTACCTCTGATAAGCCTCCCAGCAAAACAATAAAGAAACTCAGAAAAACATTAAAAATATCCCACATTAACATGTGTAGCCTAAGCAACAAGGTTTTAATGAAATAGATAACTTCGTAGAAACAGAGAGCATACATATACTGGCTATCTCTGAAACTCACTTAAATAATTCATTTGATAATACAGTGGTAGCAATATATGGTTCTAACATCTACAGAAGAGACAGGAATGCCTATGGGGGAGGTGTTGGTGTTCATATTCAAAACCACATGTAAAGCTTAGAGAGGATATGATGTCAATTGCTGTTGAAGTAATATGGCTACAGGTTCACCTGCCTCACCTAAAGCCTATTCATGTGGGAAGTTGCTGTAGACCATCACCAAGTGTTAACAGTCAGTAGCTGGATAATATGTGTGAAATGCTTGATAATGTATGTGACATCAACAGAAAGGTACTGTATATTTTCTGGGTGACCTAAATATTGACTGTCTATCATCAAGCTGTTCACTCAAGAAAAAGCTTCAAGCTGTTACCAGGGCCTCCAACCTGTTTCCGGTTATCAGTTATTAACCTACAAGGGTATATGTCGTTCCACTTCATGATTGTGTCCCACTTGTTGTTGATTCTTCACAAAAAAATACAGTTTTATATCTTTATGTTTGAAGCCTGAAATGTGGCAAAAGGTCGCAAAGTTCAAGGGAGCCGAATACTTTCGCAAGGCACTGTATCTAGGAAAACCAAAGTTCCAAAGGCTGGGCCTAATTTAATGTAGAAGAGGTCATACAAGAGGGTTTGTAGTGATTCATATTTACATTTACATTTAAGTCATTTAGCAGACGCTCTTATCCAGAGCGACTTACAAATTGGTGCATTCACCTTATGACATCCAGTGGAACAGCCACTTTACAATAGTGCATCTAAATCTTTTAAGGGGGGTGAGAAGGATTACTTTATCCTATCCTAGGTATTCCTTAAAGAGGTGGGGTTTCAGGTGTCTCCGGAAGGTGGTGATTGACTCCGCTGTCCTGGCGTCATGAGGGAGTGTGTCCCACCATTGGGGAGCCAGAGCAGCGAACAGTTTTGACTGGGCTGAGCGGGAACTGTACTTCCTCAGTGGTAGGGAGGCGAGCAGGCCAGAGGTGGATGAACGCAGTGCCCTTGTTTGGGTGTAGGGCCTGATCAGAGCCTGGAGGTACTGAGGTGCCGTTCCCCTCATAGCTCCGTAAGCAAGCACCATGGTCTTGTAGCGGATGCGAGCTTCAACTGGAAGCCAGTGGAGAGAGCGGAGGAGCGGGGTGACGTGAGAGAACTTGGGAAGGTTGAACACCAGACGGGCTGCGGCATTCTGGATGAGTTGTAGGGGTTTAATGGCACAGGCAGGGAGCCCAGCCAACAGCGAGTTGCAGTAATCCAGACGGGAGATGACAAGTGCCTGGATTAGGACCTGCGCCGCTTCCTGTGTGAGGCAGGGTCGTACTCTGCGGATGTTGTAGAGCATGAACCTACAGGAACGGGCCACCGCCTTGATGTTAGTTGAGAACGACAGGGTGTTGTCCAGGATCACGCCAAGGTTCTTAGCGCTCTGGGAGGAGGACACAATGAAGTTGTCAACCGTGATGGCGAGATCATGGAACGGGCAGTCCTTCCCCGGGAGGAAGAGCAGCTCCGTCTTGCCGAGGTTCAGCTTGAGGTGGTGATCCGTCATCCACACTGATATGTCTGCCAGACATGCAGAGATGCGATTCACCACCTGGTCATCAGAAGGAGGAAAGGAGAAGATTAATTGTGTGTCGTCTGCATAGCAATGATAGGAGAGACCATGTGAGGTTATGACAGAGCCAAGTGACTTGGTGTATAGCGAGAATAGGAGAGGGCCTAGAACAGAGCCCTGGGGGACACCAGTGGTGAGAGCGCGTGGAGAGGAGACAGATTCTCGCCACGCCACCTGGTAGGAGCGACCTGTCAGGTAGGACGCAATCCAAGCGTGGGCCGCGCCGGAGATGCCCAACTCGGAGAGGGTGGAGAGGAGGATCTGATGGTTCACAGTATCGAAGGCAGCCAATAGGTCTAGAAGGATGAGAGAAGAGGAGAGAGAGTTAGCTTTAGCAGTGCGGAGCGCCTCCGTCATACAGAGAAGAGCAGTCTCAGTTGAATGACTAGTCTTGAAACCTGACTGATTTGGATCAAGAAGGTCATTCTGAGAGAGATAGCGGGAGAGCTGGCCAAGGACGGCACGTTCAAGAGTTTTGGAGAGAAAAGAAAGAAGGGATACTGGTCTGTAGTTGTTGACATCGGAGGGATCGAGTATAGGTTTTTTCAGAAGGGGTGCAACTCTCGCTCTCTTGAAGACGGAAGGGACGTAGCCAGCGGTCAGGGATGAGTTGATGAGCGAGGTGAGGTAAGGGAGAAGGTCTCCGGAAATAGTCTGGAGAAGAGAGGAGGGGATAGGGTCGAGCGGGCAGGTTGTTGGGCGGCCGGCCGTCACAAGACGCGAGATTTCATCTGGAGAGAGAGGGGAGAAAGAGGTCAGAGCACCGGGTAGGGCAGTGTGAGCAGAACCAGCGGTGTCGTTTGACTTAGCAAACGAGGATCGGATGTCGTCGACCTTCTTTTCAAAATGGTTGACGAAGTCATCTGCAGAGAGGGAGGAGGGGGGGGGGAGGGGGAGGAGGATTCAGGAGGGAGGTTCAAGTTGAAGTCATATGTTGAAGATTCCTATGTTGAAGATGTAAAGAATATTTATAGATCTATAATACATCTATAATAGATGTAAAAAGTATTTGTACAATGGATCCCCATTAGTTCCTGCCAAGGCAGCAGCTACTCTTCCTGGGCTCCATGAAAATGAAGGCAGTTATACAATTTAATAAAATATTACAACACATGAAATGTGTGCCCTCAGGTCACTAATCTACTACCACATATCTACAAAACAAAACTGTGTGTATAGTGCATATGTTATCATCCGTGTGTATGCATGTGTCTGTACCTGTGTGTGTCTCATCACAGTCCCCGCTGTTCCATAACGTGTATTTGTATCCATTTTTTAAATCTAATTCTACTGCTTGCATCAGTTACTTGATTTTTAATAGAGTTCCATGTAGCCGTGGCTCTATGTAGTCATGTGTGCCTCCAATAGTCTGTTCTGGACTTGGGGACTGTGAAGAGACCTCTGGTCGCATATCCAGTCCTTAATTTGAGCCGGATCCTGTTCCACCTCTCAGTTTTGGACTATTTTGTTCTGGAACCTATCCGGTACCTCTCGTGGCATGAAAAGTCATTTTCACTTTTCGCAAAGTACATTTTTTATTTAAAGTGATTGAAGTTTATTCGAGTTGACTTTTCATTAATTCCCCTGCCCCCACAAAACAGGTTATGTGAAAAAGTAGATTTTCAGCCCTGGCCTAATATTCTATAAATTGATTCGGGTTTGGTCCCGGGTTTATGGTTTGCGCAAAATTGTAACCTATGTTTGAGACCAAAGCTTGGTCTTGGCTGTGTTAGAAGCACACAAGTAACTCTTACATAACTACAATGAGATTAACTTTTTATGATCTCTCTCCCTCTCTGCTCTGATAGACTGCAGCGCCCCTGATAATTTGAAATACATTTGCCAAAATTATAGAATTACTGATGTCTGTTCAGAATTAAATTAAATCATTCAGAATAGCCTACTACACCATGAGAAGGAATGTATGCACACATGACTGTAAGTCGCTTTGGATAAAAGCGTCTGCTAAATGGCATATATTATTATTATTATTATTATTATAATTCACCCACAGAGGATCAATAGCTTAATCTTTTTTTAATAGCCTAGCTGTGGATTGTAGCCCAATAACAAGGAATAGCCTATAGTCGGGAACACGCTACAATCTAGGAGAAAAAGCAGCATGCAGACAAAATAGAACTTTTGCAATATTTCAAATACAATCGGGGGAAAACACAGGTTGGAAAGCTCACTGGTTACCATAACAACACCCACCCGTAGCCTTTCCTTCCAGTTCTATGCTGCCAATGACTGGAATGAATTGCAAAAATAGCTGAAGTTGGAGATCTCCCTCATTAAATTTAAGCATCAGCTATCTGTACAGTTTACTGATCGCTGCAGCTGTACACAACCCATCTGTAAATAGCCCATCCAACTACCTACCTCATCCCCATATTGTTTAATTCACTTTATTTGCTCTTTTGCACACCAGTATTTCTACTTGCACATCATCATCTGCACATCTATCACTCCAGTGTTAATTTGCTAAATTGTAATTACTTCCACTATTGGCCTATTTATTGCCTTACCTCCTCACGCCATTTGCACACACTGTATATAGACTTTTTCTATTGTGTTATTGACTGTACGTTTGTTTATTCCATGTGTAACTCTGTGTTGTTGATCGTGTCACACTGCTTTGCTTTATCTTGGCCAGGTCTCAGTTGTAAATGAGAACTTGTTCTCAACTGGCCTACCTGGTTAAATAATGGTGAAATATATATTTTGTTTTATCAGCTAATGTCACTTTTTGTGTTAACCTCAGAGCTTATTTTCACCGTTAATTTATGAATGGCTGAACAAACCAGAATGAATGAATGGCTGAACAAACCAGAATGAATGAATGGCTGAACAAACCAGAATTAATGAATGGCTGAACAAATCAGAATTAATGAATGGCTGAACAAACCAGAATGAATGAATGGCTGAACAAACCAGAATTAATGAATGGCTGAACAAACCAGAATTAATGAATGGCTGAACAAACCAGTTTCATTTCCAGTTTTTAGGTTGAGGATGACCAAAGACAGTACAGTATAAATTCTATGGCATTACAGTAATTTGACCCATCCTACCCTTGCACCTTGACTTTCTGATTAGTTTAGCGCGGCATGTGTTTAATTTAACACGGCACGTGTATAAGTACAACCAGTTAGCACATTTCCAAGTTTCCTAGTTACGACTAAGCCAGCTGGCTGACGATACGGCACTTTTTCTGAAAGATGCTAACCAAATTCCCATATCGATCAATGTGATACAATCCTTTTCCAAAACGTCTGGTCTATATCTTAACATTAATACATGTGAACTCATAGTTGTCAAAGATTGTGTGACACCTTCATATTATGGTATTCCAGTAAAATAAGAACTTCCATATTTAAGCATAACCATTACAAAGGATCAGAAGTCAAGAGGCTTACTAAATTTGAACCCTCTTATTAAAAAACCCCAGAAGAAGCTAAATCAATGGCTACAGAGGAACTTATCTTTAAAAGGTAGAGTCCTAATAACCAAGGCTGAATGTATCTCTAGACTAACATATGGCTCTCTATCTTTATATCTTAAAATAAGCAAGGAGATAGACCAGATGCTTTTCAACTTTCTGTGGAGAAACCGTACCCATTAGATTAGAAAAACTGTTGTGATGAACACTTGGTGGACTTTACTACCTTAAATAATACTTTTAAGATCAATTGGATAAAATAATTCCTAAGAAGACCCACTTCTATGTGGAATTTTATTTCTTTATCATGTCTTCTCTACTTTTGGTGGCCAACTTCATGTTGGTTTGCAATTATAATATTGACAAAGTTCCAGTGAAACGTTCTGCTTTTCATCGGCAGGTTCTTGTCATGGTCCTTAATTTATAAGCATAATTTTTCTCCAACACTGATATTATATATGGAATAATCGGGATATATTGTATAAAAATACTTCTTTGTTTTTACAATATTGGTCCTGAAATAATATCCTATTTATTTATTTATTTTACTAGGCAAGTCAGTTTTAAGAACAAATTCTTATTTTCAATGACGGCCTAGGAACAGTGGGTTAACTGCCTGATCAGGGGCAGAACGACAGATTTGTACCTTGTCAGCTCGGGGATTTACTTGCAACCTTTCGGTTACTAGTCCAACGCTCTAACCACTAGGCTAACCTGTGAGTCAACTGGTAAATGCAGAGGGACTTTTACCACATTATAAGGAATTCTTATCACTTTACAAGATCCCTGTAACACCTAAAGATTTTGCAATTGTTTTAGATGCCATTCCCTCAGGTGTTGTTTTATTATTCAGGAACGTGTCAAGACCTGACCCCCAGAGCCTACCTTCTATTGACCCTGTTGACTCATCAGTAGGAAAGACCTGACCCCCAGAGCCTACCTTCTATTGACCCTGTTGACTCATCAGTAGGAAAGACCTGACCCCCAGAGCCTACCTTCTATTGACCCTGTTGACTCATCAGTAGGAAAGACCTGACCCCCAGAGCCTACCTTCTATTGACCCTGTTGACTCATCAGTAGGAAAGACCTGACCCCCAGAGCCTACCTTCTATTGACCCTGTTGACTCATCAGTAGGAAAGACCTGACCCCCAGAGCCTACCTTCTATTGACCCTGTTGACTCATCAGTAGGAAAGACCTGACCCCCAGAGCCTACCTTCTATTGACCCTGTTGACTCATCAGTAGGAAAGACCTGACCCCCAGAGCCTACCTTCTATTGACCCTGTTGACTCATCAGTAGGAAAGACCTGACCCCCAGAGCCTACCTTCTATTGACCCTGTTGACTCATCAGTAGGAAAGACCTGACCCCCAGAGCCTACCTTCTATTGACCCTGTTGACTCATCAGTAGGAAAGATATGACCCCCAGAGCCTACCTTCTATTGACCCTGTTGACTCATCAGTAGGAAAGACCTGACCCCCAGAGCCTACCTTCTATTGACCCTGTTGACTCATCAGTAGGAAAGACCTGACCCCCAGAGCCTACCTTCTATTGACCCTGTTGACTCATCAGTAGGAAAGATTTGTTTCTCTTTTGGTCCATTCAACAACAGAGCGATACGAACCGTGTTTCAGCAGGATGTTGTATCTATACCTTATGTCATGCCTTATTGGAATGGATGTATTGATAATATCTATTGGAAAAAAGTTTGGATGTTGCCACACACATACCTACTTGTTAACAAAATTAAGGAAGTTTCCTTTAAAAGTATTCATAAATATTATCCTGCCAACCACAATATGAAGAAGTTTAAGGAAACCATAAACTCAAAATGTTCCTTTTGTAATGACCACCCAGAAACAGTGTTGCATCTTTTTTGGCATTCTATTCATGTAAGAAAACTGTGGCAAGACATCAGTAGGTTTATAATTGAACACATTTATGAAGATCTTACACTGTTGTGGAGAGATGTACTGCTTGGATTATTTACTTACAATAGAAATACGCTGAAACATTTTTATGTAATTCATTTAATTATTCTTTTGGCCAAATTTCATATTCACAAATGTAAATTTTACAAACAAAACACCACATTTTCTTACCTTACAAAAATAAATTGAACTGAATTTTAAGACAATGAAATGCTCTACTAACAAAAAAGCTGTTAGAATTATAAGTGTATGTATTTTATTTTTATTTTACCTTTATTTAACCAGGCAAGTCAGTTTAGAACATATTCTTATTTTCAATGACGGCCTGGGAACAGTGGGTTAACTGCCTGTATGTCCCTTAAAGTCCTTGTGTAATGTGATATTTTACCCCCTAGCCCCGCCCCAAGCCCAATTGTCCTTTGTATATTATTTATACTTCCTGTATTGATTTGTTGTTAATAATAATAATAATAATAATAAATAGTTACGACCTTAACGTGAACGCGGCATCTATCCCACTCAGAAGGGCTGTATATGTCAGCTGCAACATAACCAGGGCCGGAAGCAATACCATCATGAACATGCATCATACACACTTGCAGCGCAGCTAGCTACGCAAATTGAACTTTCCTAGTTGTATGCCGTATTATGTCCAGCAGAAACCAGTATTCGTCTTCAACATTTACGAACCGTAATGCCTTTTTGGTTCAATGTAGCTAGCTAGCTAACAGATAGCCTAACTATGCTGACGTTAGCTGGATGGTGACGTTTGTTTGCTAGGAGAAACCCTCATCTAGCGATTAAAATTGTGAAAATAGAATCGAGGACGAATTAATTAATAAGATCGGTGTTATTTTCTAGCTGTACGTAGATAACTAGCAGAAAACTACGAGGGGAAAGCTAGCCACTGTTGCTGCTCTATTCAGTAGCTGGTCAACTAGATAATTCGTTTGCTAGCTAACCATGTCTTTTTCTTTTGCCCACATTTAGGCTTGTAATCTTTTTGCAATTCCACGTTGTAAATTGCTGCTGTTAAAGCTGCAACTACAAACTTGAATAGCGTTACTAAAACACGAGCGAGCGAGCAATTTGTTTACGGGGTAGAATAGCAACGACTGTATAACAGCACTAGTTGTAGAGGTTTAAGCCGAGAGCGGTCCTATGGTGTAATGGTTAGCACTCTGGACTTTGAATCCAGCGATCCGAGTTCAAATCTCGGTAGGACCTCGTCCTTTTGATTTAAAATATCCTTCGTCACACAATTTATAAATTGCCCATCTTATTAACATTACAATTAATGGTAGTTATATCTCAGATTTAAATCATGGATGAATGTGAATTTGTGGTCTCATCCATTCTTTGATATCCCCATAAATAGTCTACCACCACAGGCCTATTTTGCTGGATCTAATAAAATCCCAAGGAAATATCAAATTTTTCAGAGGGAATTGCAATAAAGGCAGACATAATTAATTTAACCATTTTATTTACTAGATTTTCAGTTAAAAAAGATACATGTTTTTCTTACACCATGTGTAGGCCTATAAACTTTTTCAGACACTTAAAATATATTATTTCTGTCATGTGAAAAATATGTTTTTTTCATAGAAAACACTCGATAACAACAAAACAGCAAAAAGAGTATAAAATAACCAAGTCTCAATAATGCAGTATACATATACAAAACAAAATATGAGTGCTTGGTTATTGTCTTTGGCTTCAGTGAAACTGATTTGCATACCTAGGCAATTAGACAATACGAATTTGTACCCCTTTAGTGTTGATGGATGACTTTTTCTAATGTGATATTATAGTTGTCCTCAGATTCCAGTAAGTGACTTCTTTCTCCAAGATAACACATTAAAAATAAGATCATACAACTATTCAGTTATGGTCCTTTTCTTGCTGTATCCCATTCTGTGAAGCATGTTGAGCTGGGACTATTTTAAAGCTACAGTTGACTGCATGGTTCATTAGCAGGTTGATTTAATTTGCATATGAAATATAGTTTGATATCATATCAAAAACAAGTTTATCGGGGGAAGGATTCTTTCCTGATTCTCAATGCGAGACCAATATCACTTACATGCTCACATTTATTAATTGCTACACTAAACTGCATAATGCACAATCATTAATAATGCATAAACATCATGTAGAAAAGCTATTTTAAGGTGTGGAAAATATTATTTGGGATATTGTGTGTGAATTAAAAAAAGAAACCATAACAAAGACTATGGACATGTTCATTAGGACACGCAAGGAAAACCTTTCCAACAGCAAGTCCAGGTAGTCCCTCCCTGTTTCAGTTTGTTTGGTTATTAATGAACATGACCCAGGAAATGCTGACCTTTCAGTGCAACTATAAATGCAGTAAAATGACTCCCAATCCGCTTCCTATTTCTGACATTCCATTACACACACATACACACAGTGTATAAAACATTAAGAACTCCTTCCTAATATAAAGTTGCACCCCCCCCTTTTCCCTCAGAACAGCCTCAACTCGTCAGGTCATGGATTCTACAAGGTGTTGAAAGCGTTCCATAGGGATGCTGGCCCATGTTGACTCTAATGCTTCCCACAGTTGTGTCAAGTTGGCTGGATGGCCTTTGTGTGGTGGACCATTGTTGATACAAACTGTTGAGCATGAAAAAACCCAGCAACGTTGCAGTTATTGACACAAACCGGTGTGCCTGGCACTTACTACCATACCCTGTTCAAAGGCACTTACATTTTTTTTCTTGCCCATTCATCCTCTGAATGGCACACATACACAATCCATGTCTCAATTGTCTCCATGCTTAAAAATAATTCTTTAACCTGTCTCCTCCACTTCATCTACACTGATTGAAGTAGATTTAACAACGGACATCAATGAGGGGTCGTAGCTTTCACCTGGATTCACCTGGTCAGTCTGTCATGGAAAGAGCAGGTGTTCTTAATGTTTTGTCCACAACGTGTATTTACTGTATAATCCCCTTCCGGACTGTTTTCTCTTCAAAGAGGTTGACTATACAGACATTGGGTAACATAATACTGACCAACAAAACAAGTGATTTTCCATATCTGCATGTGTGCAAACTGGGTAGTCATTGACACCGTACAGGCTTTTACAAGGCTTTCCTATTTAAAATGACAAATACTTCATAGTCATGAATAACATGATTAAATGAAAGGTGATGGCAAACAGTAACTGAATTGACGTTACAAAATAATGAAATGGAAAATCTCCCCTGGCAGAGGTGGTGTTAATCCACTCAATTGTAGAGGAAAAGCTTAAAGCTATCACCTCAAAAGTTATTCTGTACCTTTGTAATATACCGTCCTGATGGACATGATTGTGCCCAATCCGGTTCCTCACCAGTTGACAGCTGTCTTCAAACATGCAAAAACACACATACCCAAACCACCAATTTCCTTCCACACACCGATTTACACCCAGTTATGCCCTTTCTCTGTGGCCCCTGGGAGTCCTAACTCATCTGCGTTGCTGCTGCTGGGGCCCCAGCATGACCTTGTTGATGAAGTTGACGATGGCCACAGCCGGCTGCTCTGGGTCCATCTCGGCAAACAGGTGACACACATTCTCCGATGTGCTGCCAGTCCGCCTGGCCACGAAACCAAACACCCTGCAGGAGTGAGGGATGAAGAGAGAGAGCGGGATGAGAGGAGGTGAAAGAGAATAGGATGTGTTTTTTTTATCTATGATGGTAGAAAACAGTTTTTTCAATGCACTCTTCTCATGAGAAGCACAGATATGACAGGACACTCTGGAGCATCACATTACTATAGTCACTGTAGCTCTCTTCAGGTTCATTCAATGTAGGGATCTATTTGATAAGAGTCATAATTTTATAAAATGAGAACACTATGATAAATTGCCATGATGCACACACAGTCAGAAGCAGAGAAACAAGCACTTACTTGCTTGACTTGTTATCAGAATTAGTCCACCTGAAGCAGACAGGGACAGACAGACAGGGACATACAGACAACATGTCTTAGATGCATTGAGAAAGAAGAGCAGTCATACTGTCATGATTGTTGTTCTAAATAAAAAAAGGCATACTATACTGTAGTTGCACAATACAGAGATTAATTGACCCAATCCTGAACCACAACAAAGTAGTGTTCAGCCTGTCAAAATACAAGGTCAACATCTCTACACAGCACGTATAAGTCATTGCTCACGACACGTCACATTTCAACTTTCATTCGGTGGTATTCACATGTGCACAAGGTCTATGTCGCAGTGATTGCATATAGGCCTAAAGCCAGAGCATCAGACCCCATTGCTCCATGCGTTGTCTTAAGGCTACTCTAACGTTAGCCTGACGTTGGGCCCACCTCTTGTCCTGAGGATCCACGCTGCTGAAGGTCACACTGTTGATGGGGTAGTGTCTCCTGAAGAAGAGTCTGCATAGTGGTTGTATTCATTAGGCACCAAACGGAAGAAAACAGAATCAAACAAGGAGGGACTGCCTACACGTACACCATGGTCCAATAAGAAAAGCTCATTTTAGTGTTCTGTTGCAAAATGTTTTAAAACACACCTCCTTTGATTGTCGGTCAGTGTGATGCCCTGAGTGGACACTTTGAAGTGGACCATGGTGGTCATGGGCTGAGGGCTCTGGGTCAGAGTGCACCTGGTCGCCTTGGAGACAGCCTGAGGCCCCGTTAGTGACTCTGTCTCCACAGAGTTTAGGTAGAGCACGTTACAGGCTGGATGGAGGGAGGGAGACAGAGAGGGGGAGGATGGGAGAGGATGGTGGGAAGGAGGGAGAGTGAGAGACAGAGATTAGGAATGATGGATGAACAGTATTTCGAGATGTAGATGGGTCATGTCACACCTACACAAGGCCCCACCGAACTTGAGATAAGCTTGCCGAGCTCAATGCATTGATAGAATGTGAGTGTTCGTTGATGTAAATAGGGTATATTTTACTAAGTCATGCTAGCATTCCACTCTGTTTACCCATCTCTCTACGTGGACCTTGAGCGGCCACTACTGGCAAAAGCCTGCATTGCAGCTGTATTTGACCCTCAAACTTTCTCTCACCTGCGCCCTGTTTCAGGAGGTCAGCTGCCGTACTGGTGTTGCTGACACTTTGCAGCTCTCCGACCAGATCTGGAACACCACAATATCGTTAGGATATTTCCCCATGACACCACTAAACCATGCCAACTCTCTGTGTAAGTACATGCACAACACGCATGCATCCTTTGAGGACAATACAGTGCCACTGACACGACCTGCAACGAAAACATGCGGTCTCTCCTTCACTGCAGCCGAGGTGAGTAAGACATTTAAACGTGTTAACCCTCGCAAGGCTGCAGGCCCAGACAGCATCCCCAGCCGCGCCCTCAGAGCATGCGCAGACCAACTGGCCGGTGTGTTTACGGACATATTCAATCAATCCCTATACCAGTCTGCTGTTCCCACATGCTTCAAGAGGGCCACCATTGTTCCTGTTCCCAAGAAAGCTAAGGTAACTGAGCTAAACGACTACCGCCCCGTAGCACTCACTTCCGTCATCATGAAGTGCTTTGAGAGACTAGTCAAGGACCATATCACCTCCACCCTACCTGACACCCTAGACCCACTCCAATTTGCTTACCGCCCAAATAGGTCCACAGACGATGCAATCTCAACCACACTGCACACTGCCCTAACCCATCTGGACAAGAGGAATACCTATGTGAGAATGCTGCTCATCGACTACAGCTCGGCATTAAACACCATAGTACCCTCCAAGCTCGTCATCAAGCTCGAGACACTGGGTCTCGACCCCGCCCTGTGCAACTGGGTACTGGACTTCCTGACGGGCCGCCCCCAGGTGGTGAGGGTAGGCAACAACATCTCCTCCCCGCTGATCCTCAACACGGGGGCCCCACAAGGGTGCGTTCTGAGCCCTCTCCTGTACTCCCTGTTCACCCACGACTGCGTGGCCACGCACGCCTCCAACTCAATCATCAAGTTTGCGAACGACACAACAGTGGTAGGCTTGATTACCAACAACGACGAGACGGCCTACAGGGAGGAGGTGAGGGCCCTCGGAGTGTGGTGTCAGGAAAATAACCTCACACTCAACGTCAACAAAACTAAGGAGATGATTGTGGACTTCAGGAAACAGCAGAGGGAACACCCCCTATCCACATCGATGGAACAGTAGTGGAGAGGGTAGCAAGTTTTAAGTTCCTCGGCATACACATCACAGACAAACTGAATTGGTCCACTCACACAGACAGCATCGTGAAGAAGGCGCAGCAGCGCCTCTTCAACCTCAGGAGGCTGAAGAAATTCGGCTTGTCACCAAAAGCACTCACAAACTTCTACAGATGCACAATCGAGAGCATCCTGGCGGGCTGTATCACCGCCTGGTACGGCAACTGCTCTGCCCTCAACCGTAAGGCTCTCCAGAGGGTAGTGAGGTCTGCACAACGCATCACCGGGGGCAAACTACCTGCCCTCCAGGACACCTACACCACCCGATGTTACAGGAAGGTCAGAAAGATCATCAAGGACATCAACCACCCGAGCCACTGCCTGTTCACCCCGCTATCATCCAGAAGGCGAGGTCAGTACAGGTGCATCAAAGCTGGGACCGAGAGACTGAAAAACAGCTTCTATCTCAAGGCCATCAGACTGTTAAACAGCCACCACTAACATTGAGTGCCTGCTGCCAACACACTGACATTGACACTGACTCAACTCCAGCCACTTTAATAATGGGAATTGATGGGAAATGATGTAAATATATCACTAGCCACTTTAAACAATGCTACCTTATATAATGTTACTTACCCTACATTATTCATCTCATATGCATACGTATATACTGTACTCTATATCATCGACTGCATCCTTATGTAATACATGTATCGCTAGCCACTTTAACTATGCCACTTTGTTTACATACTCATCTCATATGTATATACTGTACTCGATACCATCTACTGTATCTTGCCTATGCTGCCCTGTACCATCACTCATTCATATATCCTTATGTACATATTCTTTATCCCCTTACACTGTGTATAAGACAGTAGTTTTGGAATTGTTAGTTAGATTACTTGTTGGTTATTACTGCATTGTTGGAACTAGAAGCACAAGCATTTCGCTACACTCGCATTAACATCTGCTAACCATGTGTATGTGACAAATACAATTTGATTTGATTTGATTACTTACACATTATACACTCCCAATACACATTCCTCATAGACACGTGCACACCATATACTCTTTTAAATGTAAATATACATTGAGTGCACAAAACATTAATTAAGAACACCTTCCTAATATTGAGTTGCATAATGTTTTGTACACTCAGCGTCTATTTGTATATTGTGTCGTGCACACACACACATAGCCCATGCCATATTGATACAGGTATAGTATACAAAGAGTATCGGCCCCCATTCTGTTTGATACAAAGTGATTCCGTTGAAACACAGGGATTTACCTTTCTCAGGGATGCATAGAGCGCATGGCAGGGAGATAGGGCTGAGTGAGCGCTGGTACACCAAGGCAGATAAACTTCCTAAAACACGCATAGCAGATCAACACAGGTGAAGGAGCGGAGACGAGGAAGGAAAGTCACTTTCTAACTATTTCCACACTACTGAGCCGGGCAGAGCTGTACTGCGCTGACCTGGTTATGCATACACAATAGTTCCTGGAAATGTCCTGTGAAGGATAATGTGAAATGAAATATCTGAGCCAGCACTGAATTCCATGATAGTGTAAAAAGGGTATGAAAGCAATGATAAACTTAATTGTGAGGCTAACAGTGACATCTGCAGGACAGAAATAGGACTCAC